>NC_089775.1:1298503-1398503 GCF_040412425.1 Macrobrachium rosenbergii | reverse complement strand
GAGAGAGAGAGAGAGAGAGAGAGAGAGAGAGAGAGAGCAGTACCACTTAACGCATGCGCACCGTGTCATCCTAACCACTTCCACGCATGCACCCACAGACCGGGTAGTTAAAAACAATAGTATTAGTAGCATCCTAATAATAATAATAATAATAATAATAATAATAATAATAAACATCAGGAGAGGGATGCCTCAACGACTTGTCCCACATTCTTGGTACTAATTCAACCGACAGACCGAAGATGGGTGCTGGGTAGTTACAAACAATTTGGCAAGGGCATCATTAGTGGCATAAACCAGAATAATAATAATAAACCAGTAATAATAATAAAGGAGGACTGATAAAAGTAATGAAGACTAAAATAAGAGACAGGAGAATAAAACAGAACAGAGGAATAAACAAACCAATAATAAATAAATAGATAAATAAATAAATAAATAATAATAAAAAATATCAGAGTGATAATGATGAGGAGAGAGAGAGAGAGAGAGATTATTTCAACTACTCTACTGATATTCCCACTCCAATGCCTTGTTTCAACCACTCCATTCCTGTGCTGGAGATGGACCACTCCATTCCCACTCCATTCCATGGAACATGAGATCGAGAATTCCATTCCCCACTCCAAGATTGCACTCGAGGAAAGCCACCAATATCTATACTCCTACCTAACCACTCCACTCCCACTCCATTCGTGTACTCCAACACAACCACTCCATTCCTGTACTCCAACACAAATACACCAATACCTGTATTCCAACGTAACCACTCGAACACAAGCATTCCAACCACTCCAAAACCCACTTCACTCCCCCACTCCAAGCTGAGACGAGACACTCCATTCCCACTCTAAACGGCTCTATTCCAAGGCAACGCCCCTATTCCCAATAGAGCAGGCTCTAAACGACTCCATTCCAAGGCTGACTGCATCAACAAGTGTTGACGGCGAAGCAGTGGGTGCGGTGTCCTTTGAAGCCAAACAAGAGCTATCATCATAGCCGTGTTTCATGCGGAAGATGGCCTAGAGAGAGAGAGAGAGAGAGAGAGAGAGAGAGAGAGAGAGAGAGAGAGAGAGAGAGAGAGAGAGAGAGAGAGAGTCTGGACGACAAGCATACGTAGAAACTACTTCAGGTCTATGTAATGTTGTATTCAAAGGTGATTGCTTTGTGAGAGAGAGAGAGAGAGAGAGAGAGAGAGAGAGAGAGAGAGAGAGAGAGAGAGAGAGAGAGAGAGAGAGTGGACTAAGACGAAAACAGTAAAGAATATATAACTCAATTTTCTGGTCAATGCAATTAGTATTCAAAGTGGCTGAGAGAGAGAGAGAGAGAGAGAGAGAGAGAGAGAGAGAGAGAGAGAGAGAGAGAGAGACTAAGAAAAACAAAAGAATATATAACTCAATCTGCTTCAAGAAAATATCAATTTGTATTCAAAGTGGCTGAGAGAGAGAGAGAGAGAGAGAGAGAGAGAGAGAGAGAGAGAGAGAGAGAGAGAGAGAATCTGAGAAAATATCAATTTGCATTCAAAGGTGACTGCTTTGCACGAGAGAGAGAGAGAGAGAGAGAAAGTCAAGCGTCACCAAATTTCCATAGAAGAAGAAGAAGAAGAAGAAGAAGCTGTTGACGAAAATGACAGATGTTTGTTTACATCGGGCGTGGCAGCGTCTTCCCGTTGCCATGGTAACCAAGCCTCCCTAAGGGCATGGTAGGGGAGATGGAGTCATCATTTGAAAACAAAGGAATAACGACTACGGGATTATTACTGCTATTATTTTTTCATTTCCTTTTTGAGTTTGAATATATATACAAATAACAGTACTGATATTTCCAAGTTTTGAAAATTAATAATAATAATAATGATAATAATAAAACAATTATTTTTGCACTGTTTTGTATCGCAAAATACATTGTATCATTTCTGAGGCTGGATACATAGTTGATGCACGTTGCAAAATGTGATGCTATATCTGCATGACTCTCTCTCTCTCTCTCTCTCTCTCTCTCTCTCTCTCTCTCTCTCTCTCTCTCTCTCTCTCTCTCTCTCTCTCTCTCTCTAAATAGATAATATATTTTTCAGCAAGCTACAGATTTTGTCTCTCAAAATTTCATATTTTTTCTCTCTCTTATTCTCTCTCTCTCTCTCTCTCTCTCTCTCTCTCTCTCTCTCTCTCTCTCTCTCCTTTTCTTCCTGGCGTCCAGAGAAAGTAGGAAGAGATATTGCAAGATCAGCCTTCCTCCTCTCCCTCTCCTGATTCCAAATTGAAATCTAGTTTAGTGGTTCCACTGGGCAAAGTTTTGGGGGGCGGGGTTTTTTTGGTTTTTTGGGGGAGGAGATGGTAAGGGGGTGGGGAAGGGGTTGGTCCTCAACTAGTTTGATTTCGTGGGGGTTATGAGAGAATGGGGAGAGAAGTCTCTCTTTTTCTTTCTCTTTGATTTTTACTTTCTCTCTCTCTCTATATATATATTTTTACTCTCTCTCTCTCTCTCTCTCTCTCTCTCTCTCTCTCTCTCTCTCTCTCTCTCTATATATATATATATATATATATATATATATATTTATATATATATATATATTTTATCTGAATTTCTATACCTTTCTCTTTCTCTCTCTCTCTTATCTGAATTTCTCTTCATTCTTTTCTCTCTCTCTATTTCCCTAGATTTCTCTTTCTCTCTCCTCTCTCTCTCTCTCTTTTTATCCGACTTTCTTCTTTCTCTCTCTCTCTCTCTCTCTCTCTCTCTCTCTCTCTCTCTCTCTCTCTCTCTCTCGATTTCCAAAAATTTTCGAACAAGAGGAAAAAAAACAACCACTTAAACTGACCCCGAAAAAAAATTACCCCCCTAAAAAAATCCTGAAGAAAAACAAGAAAAACATATTGAATAAAAAAATAAAAAAAAAAAAAACAACCCCGTACATGAGTATCTTGTTGTTGTTCCATCGGAAAAGGATAAAACAACGCAAAGATTCTGCGTTGTTTTTCCCCCAACAAAAGTTCACGATTGGAAATTCGTCTGGTTTTATTATTATCATTATTATTATTATTATTTGTATGCATCTATAATCATCTCTTAACTTCTTCCCTCTATCTCTATCTCCTTCTCCTTCTTCTTCTTCTTCTTCTTCTTCTTCTTCTTCTTCTTCTTCCTCTTCTTCTTCTTCTTCTCGTGTGAGTGAAGGCCTCGTATGTCAGGACCAACCCTCACGGAGTGACAAAAATAGGAAAACTTTATAAAACCTGACTATCCCTGAGATTTCTCTCCCTCCCTCCCTCCCTCCCTCCCTCCTCCTCCTCCTCCTCCTCCTCCTCTCTCTCTCTCTCTCCCCCCCCCCCTTCATCCCTGATTGGACCTTATAGCTGAACTTGTTTGTTTCTCTGTGGAGATAATTTATTTTAATTTTTTTTTGATGAAAGACAATATTTTCTCTCTCTTAAATGAATATTTACTTTTGTTTTTATTGATTTTTTTTTTTTACGTCTTCTATCTTTGAAGAGGGTCGAAATTAGGCGGGGTGGGCGGGGGCTTTAGAACGTTCTCTCCTTCTCCCGTGTTCCCAACGAGAGAGAGAGAGAGAGAGAGAGAGAGAGAGAGAGAGAGAGAGAGAGAGAGAGAGAGAGAATCTTACGAATGGCCCTCTCGTTTTGATCGTATGAATTTTGACGGAACAATGAATTCTCACTTATAGTCTCTCTCTCTCTCTCTCTCTCTCTCCTCGTGGAGAGAGATGAGAGAGAGAGAGAGAGAGAGAGAGAGAGAGAGAGCTATTTCGTTTTCAATTTTGTACATAGATTGTCCCGTTCTCTCTCTCTCTCTCTCTCTCTCTCTACTAAAGCCACGAGAGAGAGAGAGAGAGAGAGAGAGAGAGAGAGAGAGAGAGAGAGAGAGAGAGAGAGAGAGAGAGAGAGAAAAATGAACGGAAAAATCTACGTGAAAAATTGGAAAACGAAACTCTCCTCTCTCTCTCTCTCTCTCAGGCCCAAAATAACAATCGACCGTCAATCGGCGCCAGCCCCCCAACACCCCCTCCCCCCAAGCCGATATCGCCAAATAATAAAACCCAATAAATACATCCTATAGAAGCCAATGAATACATTCCATCCGGCCAGTAAATACATCGATACAAGTAGAATACATCCCAATACACCGAGCCAATACATCGCCAAACGTCGGGTAAATACATCGCCTCAAATAAATATATTGTCATTGGTTCGACTCGATGTTAATGGGTTTAGGGTCGAGAGAGAGAGAGAGAGAGAGAGAGAGAGAGAGAGAGAGAGAGAGAGAGAGAGAGAGAGAGAGGATTGGTGGTGGGGGTGGGAGGGAGACGATTGGTGGGGAGGAGAGAGAGAGAGAGGGAGAGAAAGAAGGGTGGAGAGAGAGAGAGAGAGAGAGAGAGAGAGAGAGAGAGAGAGAGAGAGAGAGAGAGAGAGAGAGAGAGAAGATTGGTGGAGAGGAGAGAAAGATTGTGGGGTGGAGAGAGAGAAGAGATTGAAGGAGAAGAGAGAGAGAGAGAGAGAGAGGGAGAGAAAGATTGAGAGGAGAGAGAGAGAGAGAGAGAGAGAGAGAGAGAGAGAGAGAGAGAGAGAGAGAGAGAGAGAGAAGATTGGTGGAGAGAAAGAGAGAGAGAGAGGTGGGGAGGAGAGAGTGAGAAGACAGAGAGAGAGAGAGAGAGAGAGAGAGAGAGAGAGAGAGAGAGAGAGAGAGAGAGAGAGAGAGTGCCATCGTAGCTCAGGGAGAGGAGCAATATCGGAGGTGCAGTGCCCTCCTACACTACAATGGCACTGGTAAGAGCGCCACCCTGAGTTTGTCATCATTAACGTCCAATAATGCCGGCCCTTGTACAGCAGCGTGGCAAGTGAGAGAGAGAGAGAGAGAGAGAGAGAGAGAGAGAGAGAGAGAGAGAGAGAGAGAGAGAGAGAGAGAGAGAGAGGGGGGACTAAATCCCCCTCCTCTCATCTCTTCCCCCCCAAAACAACATTTCCAATATGTATTGTTATTTGGTTCCTTGCACAGACCACAAAAAAAAAAACTGACTTACTGGCGTGTGGTTTCAAAGACCTAGACAATGGGAGGAGGAGGAGGAGTAGGAGGAGGTGGAGGAGGAGGAGGAGGAGGAGGAGGAGGAGTAGGAGGAGGAGGAGGAGGAGGAGGAGGTGTAGGACGAAGAGTAGGAGGATGAGAAGTAGGAACACAAACCTATCTACAAGAATTAAAATGATGATAAAAAATACTTACCTACACCATCACAAACATAATTCATTATTATTATCAAAATTCGAGAACCCAAGCCTCCCCCAATAGCCCAGGCCCGAAAGGAACCACCACGAACCAGTATCCTGCCCCCTGATGGGAACATGGAAGCAACAGAGAGTTCTGGAAGGGCAAAACAAAACGAAAAAGACAAGTAATCATTAATCCCCTTGACATCAAAGAGACCAAAAATAGATCAATGCCTCTCTTGTCGAGGACGGGAAGGATCTGTGTTGGCAACAACGAGACACCTTGTTAAAGAAGATGAAGGGTTCTTTTACTGAGGGGTGAGACAAGTTGATTTCTCTCTCTCTCTCTCTCTCTCTCTCTCTCTCTCTCTCTCTCTCTCTAGGATATATAGTGCAATGGCTACCAGATACTTATTCAATTATTATTATTATTATTATTATTATTATTATTATTATTATTATTATTATATCACTTGAAATTCTAGTACCTGCAATTCTTCTTCACTATCAATTACACTTGATTCACTGTTAATTACACCTTATTCACTATCAATTGCACTCTTTCTTCACTGTCAATCATTCTTGAAATCAATCA
Organism: Macrobrachium rosenbergii; assembly: GCF_040412425.1. Classification (NCBI taxonomy): domain Eukaryota; kingdom Metazoa; phylum Arthropoda; class Malacostraca; order Decapoda; family Palaemonidae; genus Macrobrachium; species Macrobrachium rosenbergii. The sequence continues at coordinate 1,392,692 of NC_089775.1, read as the reverse complement.
CAGTACACTATCAATTACAATTCAATCACACCTTTCTTCACCATCAATCACAATTTCTTCACTATCAATCACAGTCTTTCTTCACCATCAATTACACCCTCTTCACCATCAACTACACTCTTCGTTCACCATCAATTACAATTTCTTCACCATCAATCACTCTTTCCTCACCATCAACTGCACTATCAATTACACCATCAATTTTTCTTCACTATCATTTACACTCTTTCTTCACAATCAATCACACTTTCTTCATCAATCAATCTTCACATCAATCACTTTTTCTTCACCATCAATTACACCTCCCTTCACCATCAATCACAATTTCTTCACACATCATTCGTTCTCTTCACCATCAATTACAATTTCTTCACCATCAATCACTTCTTCCAATCACTCTTTCCTCACCATCAACTGCACTCTCCCTTCACCATCAATCACAATTTCTTCACCATCATTTACACTCTCTCTTCACAATCAGTTACAATTTCTTCACCATCAATCACACTTTCTTCACCATCAATCACTCTTTCCTCACCATCAACTACACTCTTCCTTCACAATCAACCACACCCTCTTCACCATCATTTACACTCTCCCTTCACCATCAATCACACCTTCTTCACCATCAACAGCAAACGCCCCCAAGAGAAATACAAAGGTGTTCTGAAAAATTGTTCCTCCCTCCGGAAACCAACAGAGGAATCAGCCCGGGAATCGACGCCCACTCGACTGCTGTTCGGTCCTCGAACAGCAGGGGAATCAGCAGGAACAGCAGCAGGAGAATCAGAAGCAGGGGGCCAGTGCCAGCCTGTTGCACGGTGGATGAGTTTGGGCCAATAATATGCAAAATAGATACCTCGCAGTTTAACTGTAATATACCAAGGGAAGTGGATGATAATAATAATAATAATAATAATAATAATAATAATAATAATAATAATAAAAAGAGTTATACAGTTACCTATATATATATATATATATATATATATATATATATATATATATATATATATATATATATATATATATATATATATATATATATATATTTACAAGTGTCGAAAATCTCCCTGGGCCATGTCAGCCAAAAATTTCATCATGGAGATGGATACCCTCTCGTCTCCTCCCCGTGACAAGCTCCGGAGAGAGAGAGAGAGAGAGAGAGAGAGAGAGAGAGAGAGAGAGAGAGAGAGAGAGAGAGAGAGAGAGAGAGAGAATTCAAAGGGTTTCATCCTTTACAATTTGAGAAAATTCACATAAACTGTTATTTCTGAAAACATATTTGCAATATTAACTGGAAAGCTTTGAGAGAGAGAGAGAGAGAGAGAGAGAGAGAAAGAGAGAGAGAGAGAGAGAGAGAGAGAGAGAGAGAGAGAGAGAGAGAGAATTACGAAGCACTGTTATACTTCGCCAACCGGAGAGAGAAACTTCCTTTTCTCGGTCATATGAATAAAGTTAGGGGTTGGAAACAAAAGACAAACAAAGAGAGTTCAGGCAAACACACAAAGGAACAAGTGAGGTCCACTTATGAGTGTAGTTCTCTCGGAGAGAGAGAGAGAGAGAGAGAGAGAGAGAGAGAGAGAGAGAGAGAGAGAGAGAGAGAGAGAGAGAGCTAGCATAGAAATGAAAATATAGACACAAAGTCAGGAAGTGTTCATTGAAAATATATAATTACATAGACAATGGTTGAGAAAGTGGAAGTGTGAGAGAGAGAGAGAGAGAGAGAGAGAGAGAGAGAGAGAGAGAGAGAGAGAGAGAGAGAGAGACTCAAGACACGCCATTAACGAATGTAAACCAACTTCTTGAAGACAAATGGTCTCACTAACGACCCAGGGAGAAGTGAGGATTGAAAGAAAAAAAAAAAGTTCACACTCCTTCGATCCTTCAAAGATCCTACAATTTCAAATCCGATTATTCGGATAAATTTGATGGTCCTACACCCCCCTCCTATAATAAAGGTCCTCATACATTGTCAACCCATCCATTCCAGGTCCCCAATCCGTCTTGTGACCACTACATAGCTGGATGATTCACAATCCATTCCAATGGCCAACTATCGGCACCTATTCCATGGACCAAATTGGCACTCCATTACTCTAGCCTTGTTTCACTATTTGGCACTAATAGACCCCCCTACAACGCCTTCTACCCACCACATTATATACCATTACTTGGTCTCCTCAACCATTCCACTCAAGGCCCCCCCAGTACGTTATACCAGACTCATGTCCCTGATTTGACCTGAACCAAATCTACTCCATAGTGTTTAGCCCTCTCATTCCTGGTGCCCAAACTTGGCACTCCCATTCACCCACTCCAGAAACACCCATTTGGACTCCCCCATCCAACTAACGCCCTAAATGATCCCAGGGAACCCCCATCCACAAACTCAACCCTCACTTATAAACCTCAAAGGCCCTTACAACTTTTTTTTTTTTATTCTACATAAGCTCATTTCACCCATCTACAGTTTCCTAATCTTTCTCCTCCCCATCTTTCCCCCTCCTACCCCCTCTTTCCCCCCAACTACAACCCCACCCATCAAAAGGTGTTAGAAGTCCTGATCGACCTTTCATCAACACTCAACTCCGCGCCTTCCTCCTCCTGAAGAAGAAGAAGTGGAAGAAGAAGAAGTAACAGGAAGTTTTATCTCATTAAAACTTAAACAGCGGCAAATCGTCGAAGAGAGAGAACATAGAGAGAGAGAGAGAGAGAGAGAGACAGAGAGAGAGAGAGAGAGAGAGAGAGAGAGAGAGAGAGATCTACTATTGTGATGAGACAAGAGAGTGAGGGAGAGAGAGAGAGAGATAGACAGAGCAAATGTAATGAGTGAGAGAAAGATAGAGAGAGAGATAATAATGAGAGAGAGAGAGAGAGAGAGAGAGAGAGAGAGAGAGAGAGAGAGAGAGAGAGAGAATCTACTACTGTAATAAGACAATAGAGTGAGACAGAGACAGAGCAGAGCAACTGTAATGAGTAAGAGAGAGAGAGAGAGAGAGAGAGAGAGAGAGAGAGAGAGAGAGAGAGAGAGAGAGAGAGCAACTGCAACGGGTAAGAGAGCAAATAATAATAACAGAGAGAGAGAGAGAGAGAGAGAGAGAGAGAGAGAGAGAGAGAGAGAGAGAGAGAGAGAATATACATAAACTCTAGAGGCAACGGAATACCACCTAGCCTTACGCCAACCCTACCCACCATTAGCGACGAACTTAACCCCATAACCAGACACTCTCGTGCCTAATCCTTCTCTCTCTTTCCTCCCCCGCCCCCCAAAAGGATCCTACAGAGATCCTACGCCTCCCAGATATCCTAAATGATGCGGGAAATTGGATTTAGGAACTTAATGAAAGGATCTTTTCCTCTCTCTCTCTCTCTCTCTCTCTCTTCATGAATTATTAAATACGAATGGACTGACGCGTCGGATCGGAGTGACAGTTAAGTTCTTCTCTCTCTCTCTCTCTCTCTCTCTCTCTCTCTCTCTCTCTCTGTGTTATCGCAACGACCGGGAACATACACTTATCGCATCACAAACACACACATACCACGAAAACAAACGCATGTACTGTATGTGTGGTACCCCAAGGGGGGGCGGTCTCTCTCACTAACGCCCCCCGCCCCCAAAAAAAAAATTAAATAAAAAAAAAGATAAATTGTGATAAGAATTCTCAAGTCATTTGAGAACACAGCTTTATCTACTTTCTCATCAAATAAGAAAAAGAGAGAGAGAGAGAGAGAGAGAGAGAGAGAGAGAATAAGAAGGAACAATTAAAAAAATATAGATAACGAAACATGAAAAAATAAGATAATTAGTAAATCACTGATAACAATGCGCCGAATTTCTTCGGCGCAATCGAGTTTTCTGTACAGCCGCTACAGCGTATGACAATCAAGGCCACCGAAAACAGACCTATCTTTCGGTGGTCTCGTTATATAATGCAGTGTGAGCCGCGGCCCATGAAGCTTTAACCAAACCGGCCCGGTGGTGGCGGCCTGTCCTATATCGTTGCCAGACGCACGATCATGGCTAACTTTAACTTTGAATTAAATAAAAACTACTGAGGCTAGAGGGCTGCAATTTGGTATGTTTGATGATTGGAGGGTGGATGGTCAACATATCAATTTGCAGCCCTCTAGCCTCAGTGGTTTTTGAGATCTGAGGCGGACGGGAAAAATGCGAACGGAATAAAGTGCGGACGGGATAAAGTGCGGACAGAAAAAAGCGCGGACGGACAGACAAAGCCGGCACAATAGTTTTCTTTACAGAAACCCAAAAGAGAAAATTCAGAATCTTCCATAAACAAACATTTATTAAAAAAATAAATAAACAAACATTTATTTAAAAAAAAATAAATAAACAAACATTTATTAAAAAAATAAATAAACAAACATTTATTAAAAAAAAATATATCACATACTATTGATAACGCAAAAGCAAACGGAATGCCTGTCATTATTCATATCCAATAATTACAGGCGTTATTCGGTAATTACGGCGGAGAATTACGGAATGACATTACACGTTTTGAAAGGAAGATTTTCTCGTGATTGTGACTCCTATTTTTTTTTTTATTCAGTTGAATGTTTTTGATTTTTTTTGTTTTTTTTTTGTAAATTTTAATATATATATATATATATATATATATATATATATATATATATATATATATATATATATATATATATATATATATATATTATAATATATATTTTATCTGATCAGAACTTGAAGATATATATAGATATATAATTGATGTCACATTTTACCTGAGAGAACTTGAAGATATGAGAGAGAGAGAGAGAGAGAGAGAGAGAGAGAGAGAGAGAGAGAGAGAGAGAGAGAGAGAGAGAGAGAGAGAGAGAGAGAGAACTAGAACAAGAATCAAAAATATCAGGAGAGAGAGAGAGAGAGAGAGAGAGAGAGAGAGAGAGAGAGAGAGAGAGAGAGAGAGAATCAGCATCTTTCTCGGGAAACCAGTATAAAATCAAAGAGCAAATGGGTGGAAGAAGAAGAAGAAGAAGAAGGAGAGAGAGAGAGAGAGAGAGAGAGAGAGAGAGAGAGAGAGAGAGAGAGAGAGAGAGAGAGAGAGAGAGAGAGCATTCCCATTAAGTCAATATAAAAGTATTGCCAAAGTCCAATGCAGTAAACATATCGACGGAGATGCGAGCTTCTAAATTATCATACAAATAGGCAACAGTCGTCGAGGGCTGGTATAAAGAGAGAGAGAGAGAGAGAGAGAGAGAGAGAGAGAGAGAGAGAGAGAGAGAGTTGCTAATTACCTCATTAGATGTAATCTGTTGTACCGTCACTGGACTTACCTGGAAGAGAGAGAAAATAATAATAATAATAATAATAATAATAATAATAATAATAATAATAATAATAATAATAATAATACCTTTCTTAAAATGCCAAGTTATATTGGTCCTTGCTTCAGAAAGTCTCTCTCTCTCTCTCTCTCTCTTTCTTTAGCTTTCTCTCTCTCTCTCTCTTTAGCATTTTCTCTCTCTGAATTTCTTTCTCTCTCTCTCTCTCTCTCTTTAGCCTTTTCTCTCTCTCTCAAATCTCTCTCTAAACTTTCTCTCTCTCTCTTTCTCTCTCTCTCAAGCCTTTTCTCTCTCTGAATCTCTCTCTCTATAGCCTTTTTCTCTTCCTCAAATGTCTCTCTCTCTCTCTCTCTCTCTAACAGTAAGCCATCACTCGAATGACCCCAGCAAAAACATAAAACAAAAGAAATAAAAACAAAGAGAGAGAGAGAGAGAGAGAGAGAGAGAGAGAGAGAGAGAGAGAGAGAGAGAGAGAGAGAGAGAGAGAGACCCATGTATTTCCCAGCAGGACCCTCGACTGCAATATGGACAGCCTTCGACAAATATTCAACAGCAAAACTTCCCTTGTTGTCGAACTTCATGAATAGAGTAGGAGATGTGGCCTTGCTCGATATGCTGGGCCCAGAGAGAGAGAGAGAGAGAGAGAGAGAGAGAGAGAGAGAGAGAGAGAGAGAGAGAGAGAGAGAGAGAGAGAGGGTTGTCAGTCGTATGAAGGAGAAGGAGCAGTTGTAAAAGATAGAGTAATTGCAGAGAGAGGATAATGAGTAGAGAGAGAGAGAGAGAGAGAGAGAGAGAGAGAGAGAGAGAGAGAGAGAGAGAGAGAGAGAGAGAGACTCTCAAATGTCAATAATCATCCTCTATCAAGCTAAGAGAGAACACTTTAGAAAACAAAATGTTCTCCATTCAATTTCAACTTGAGAAGAAAAGGACTCCTTTCAACTTGAATAATTTCCCCCCCAAGTCCTCAAGTTAGATTCCCCAAGTCCTCAGCATAGACTCCCCAAGTCCTCAGCTTAGATTCCCCAAGTCCTTGGCCTTAATTCCCCAACTTGGGACGTCCTCGACGGCGCGAAGGATCTGATAAAAAAGTGAAACAAGTGGAGTACTATTAAAACTTCAAATTGCACACTAACATAAGACTTGTAATTAACTTCAGGGAGGTCCTTAGACGCTGTGGCAAAGGTTTCCTGGAGGTCCTACGGGATCCTGTGAAGGATATATATATATATACCTCCTCCTCCTTGCAATTCCTACACCTCCATACTGAAGTCCTACATCTTTCGCTGCTAAAAGGGGACTTCCTGCCCTTCAACAAACTTTCAATGTTTTTAGAAGGATGTCCTACGCATCCTACTAGGAATAAGACACCTGTAAAAGGATACTTATCTATGCCACGCCCACCATATAATCCTAGATGAGTCTTAGGGCACCTGAGACGTGCCCTATCCTTCTGAGCCACTTACATTACATCATCCTACCCATGTCTCCCCCAAATATAGGGGTCCTTGGATTCAGGACCTCTATAAGGGTCCTACAGTCCTTCAAAGATCACTCAATCCTAGCTAAGGTCTCCTATACCAAAGGACATCGTCAGCAAATAGGACCTCCATTTCTAGATCTAATCCCAGGAGTCCTACCAGCCTCCTACTAGTCAAGGGCCCATGCCACAAAGGATATCTTCATATCCTTCTGCCTTCTAGGGGCCTTAGATCCTATGGAAGTTCCTCAATCCCCAAACCAAAAGACCCCTGGGTCCTCCAGAAGATTTTAGGACTCTTAAGACATTCCAGGAATCCTACGCCCATTAAAACCACAGAGGAATTTAGGACTCTGGACCTTCCAAGAATCCTACGCTCCCTAAAGACCACTTCTTCCTTCTAGGGGTCCATCCTAATTGAAAATCCTTCACCCCAACACCACAGGGTCCTCCTGACCCCAAATCTATCGAATCCTAAGTTTTCATCCTCGCTCCTGCAGTGTGGAAATCCTTTTTGAAAAGAACAACAAGAAAAGGAATCAGTTTGAGCTCTTTTTAACTCAGTTCTAATGAAGTAAGTAAGATTTTCTTTTGATAAAAAGAAAAAAAAAACTCTTCCAGTCCATCGTTTGGCTGAAAGAGATCAAATTTTGGAGGAAAAAGATAAAGAAGGAAAATAGAGGAAGAGAAGTTTTTTTTTTTTGAGGAGAATAGAAAAAGAGAAGTTTAAATATTCACTGGCAGACTTTTGGAAGTTTCTCAATTAAAAGAAGACCCGGTTTGGGGTTTTGGGGAATGTTGACTGTTTCTGTGAATCTGAACTGTTTTCTCTCTCTCTCTCTCTCTCTCTCTCTCTCTCTCATGTCCTCTGTTCCTCCAATTCTTCATTATTTATCCTTTTGTCATTATCTACTATTTCTTCATATCTCCTCGACAGTTTTAATCACACTCCTTTCTCTTACCCAAAATCTTATTTCTTTCTTTAAATTATTCTCCATTCTTTCTCCTTCTTTCTTCTCCCTCTCTCTTACTTTATTCTTCTCCTTCTTCTTCTTCTTCTCCTTCTTCCTTTCTTCCCCTTCTTCTTCTTCTTCTTCATAAAACGTCTACTCTTTCTAATGAAAAAATCCGCTTAGTCAACTTCCTACTTCCTTTTCCTCCTCCTCCTCCTCCTCCTTCTTCTTCTTCTTCTTCTTCCTCTTATTCTTCTTCTTCTTCTTCTTCTTCTTCCTCTTCTTCTTCTCCTTCTTCTTCTAATGAAACAATCCGCTTAGCCAACTCCCAAAAGATTTTCTAGCCAGTGGCGGCTGAGATCAAATCCTCCGTAACCTGATATCCACTTGAGTAAACAAAAAGAATAAGAACACAAATAAATAAGTAATAAGTAAATACATAAATAGATAAACGGATAAATAAGGAAATAGGTAAATAAATAAGTGGGAGATTTGAGTGATTAGATATATATATGGACTTAGGTGAATTGATAAAAGAGGGACTTCAATGTAAACACGTGAATAAAAAAAAAAAAAAATAAATATATATATATATATATATATATATATATATATATATATATATATATATATATATATATATATATATAGAGAGAGAGAGAGAGAGAGAGAGAGAGAGAGAGAGAGAGTGTAGCAATGTCGAAACAAACTTGCTGAAGCCAAACCCCATTGCCTAAATTGCCCACGGACAATTTGTGAAGGAACGGTGGGTATCATAAGCTATTTCCCCCAAACCTCTCTCTCTCTCTCTCTCTCTCTCTCTCTCTCTCTCTCTCTCTCTCTCTCTCTCTCTCTCTCTCTCGTATCACTGACCATTATTTGTATCTTCGCTACTATTAACAATTGCTTCTAACTAAAATTTTTTTATATATTTTACTTTTGTCATTTAGCTTTTAGTCTCTCTCTCTCTCTCTCTCTCTCTCTCTCTCTCTCTCTCTCTCTCTCTCTCTCTCTCTCTCGTGTCAAAGCGATCCAGAAGTTTTGTACTAACCCCCAGCCACCTATTAAATATGAGAGAGAGAGAGAGAGAGAGAGAGAGAGAGAGAGAGAGAGAGAGAGAGAGAGAGAGAGAGAGAGAGTTCACCAGACTCTTATTAGATGGAGCCACCACCCTAACTCTCTCTCAAAGAAAAACATTTTCCTCCTGCTCTGTCTTTCTTCTTCTCTCTCTCTCTCTCTCTCTCTCTCTCTCTCTCGTGTCAAAGCGATCCAGAAGTTTTGTACTAACCCCAGCCACCTATTAAATATGAGAGAGAGAGAGAGAGAGAGAGAGAGAGAGAGAGAGAGAGAGAGAGAGAGAGAGAGAGAGAGAGAGTTCACCAGACTCTTATTAGATGGAGCCACCACCCTAACTCTCTCAAAGAAAAACATTTTCCTCCTGCTCTGTCTTTCACTCTCTCTCTCTCTCTCTCTCTCTCTCTCTCTCTCTCTCTCTCTCTCTCTTCCTCAGTTTCTCGCAGACCCATAAAGTCACACAGTAAAACCAAAGTTTGCCCATCGCCCAATATAAGTTTATTCAACAAATCACATTCAGACGGATTCTCTCGCTGTTACTTGAATTACGAGAGAGAGAGAGAGAGAGAGAGAGAGAGAGAGAGAGAGAGAGAGAGAGAGAGAGAGAGAGAATTTTTTTAGAGGGACAGACTTTGACTGTTGAGGTATTCCAGAGAATGCTGAATCATTTCCCAAGGCAGTTAAGTAATTCCAGACGCTTCTGAAATATTCCAGTTGCGTTGTTCCAGTGGTCTTGGAATGATTCCAGAAGCTGTTCACTTATTCCAGTGGTCTTTGAAAGATTCCAGAAGCTCTTGAGTTATTCCAGGACTTTTGATGTATTCCAGGAGCTGTTGAGTTATTTCAGTGGCCTTTGAATGATTCCAGAAGCTGTTGAGTTATTCCAGTGGCCTTTGAATTATTCCAGAGGTTCTTGAGTTATTTAAGTTATTCAATATTTTTCCTACCTATTCCAGGAGCTGTTGAGTTATTCCAGTGGTCTTTAAAATAGTCCAGAGGCTGTTGACATATTCCAGTGGTCTTTGAATGATTCCAGAGGCTGTTCCAGGACTTTTGACACATTCCAGAGATTGTTCAGTTTTTCCAATTGAAAAATGTCCTTATTTACCAATCACACAGAATATTGAGAGAGAGAGAGAGAGAGAGAGAGAGAGAGAGAGAGAGAGAGAGAGAGAGAGAGAGAGAGAGAGAGTCTCTCTCTCTCTCTCCCCCTAAAGATCAAGGCAAAGGAAATTACTGACTTCACTTAGGCTTATCCTGGACATAATCCCAAGAGGGGGAAGCTGAAAATAATTAAGATAATTGTGAGGATTATATGTAGCGTATGCCTACAGGCGAGAGAGAGAGAGAGAGAGAGAGAGAGAGAGAGAGAGAGAGAGAGAGAGAGAGAGGAATTTCATAATCCTTGAAAATGAATCTTTTAAGAGAAAAACTTTCACTTTGAGCATCTCACACAAACACCATTCCTTGAGAGAGAGAGAGAGAGAGAGAGAGAGAGAGAGAGAGAGAGAGAGAGAGAGAGAGAGAGAGAGAGAGAGAGAGAGAGGGGTAAAAATTCGTGTAATTAGTTCACTGAGGAAAAAGTAGGAGGAAGAAAGCTCTCGTATTCCTCATAAGGATATTCTCTCCGAGAGAGAGAGAGAGAGAGAGAGAGAGAGAGAGAGAGAGAGAGAGAGAGAGAGAGAGAGAGAGAGAGAATGTTTAAAAAAATCAGTGAATTTATTTTCATAAATCAAAATTAATAATGAATTATCAATTGAATTTCCTGAAGTTGGGTTGGAAGGAAGACTCTCTCTCTCTCTCTCTCTCTCTCTCTCTCTCTCTCTCTCTCTCTCTCTAATCCTTCCTTTTATCCTTTCTCCCTCTTACACCCTTTTAAGGGATCTTTATTCCTTTTCATTCCTCACTTTTAATTCCCCCTCTTTTATCTGTAATTCCCCAACTTTTCCTTATTCCTCTCTCTCTCTCTCTCTCTTCCCCTGGGGCACTTTTCGATTTTTCTATGCACCTCTTTCTTCGTGACTGATGATTCCTTCATTTTGTCTTCTCTTCCTTCTTCTACTTCCTTACCCATCTTCTTATCCTTCCTTTCTTCTTCTTCTTCTTCTTCTTCCTCTTCCTCCTCCTCCTCATCCAATTGCAAACACACATCACGGAAAGCGATCACCCCATTACCCCTAATTGAGGGAATCATTATCAAGGAGGCCTTTCTCTCTCTCTCTCTCTCTCTCTCTCTCTCTCTCTCTCTCTCTCTCTCTCTCTCTCCTGATCAAGAGCCTCAAAGCATAATCCATCAGGTTCTCTCATGGACTCGAACGACCTAGACATAAGAAGGGGGATGTCCCCTTCTTACCCCCTAAGGGGAATTAGGGGGGATGTACCTCAAAGCCTAAAGCCCAGAGGGAAGGAGTGGGCTTTCCTCTACCTCTAAAAGCCCAGATGGGAATGGGAGAGGTCCCCCTCAACCACCCCGTACCCCTTAAAAGCTTGAGAGGAAGGGGAGACCACTTCACATCTGAAAGGACATGTCCCCTTCTTACTAAGGGAAGGAGGGGTGGCTTTCCTCTGCCTCTAAAAGCCTGGGGGGTGTCCCCCTCACTCTTAAAAGCCTAGAAGGAAAGGGGGTGTCCGCCTTACCCCTTAAAAGCCTGAGGGGAAGGAGATACCTCGGTCACATCTACAAGCACCTATGAGATAGTTTACCCAATTACAAAGCCCTGTGAGAAAAGATTATCTATCACACAAAGCCCAATTCGAAGGTGGGGATACCATTCAGCCCTAAAAGCCCAGTAAGGGAACACGTCCCTGAATCCCAAAAGCCCTAAGGGAATGGGTAAAAGCCCCTAGAAACCCAAATAAGGGAATATTTCCCCTCACAACCAAAGCCTTAAAATGGAAGAAGGCCCAAGCCCTGAAAGAGCAAGGAGGGATGCCCCTCACCAACAGAAAGCCCTCACCCCTAAAAGCCCAGTGCAAGGGGAGACACCCAACCTTTCAAAAGCCTGTAAAAACAGCCCTTGTGACCAATGAACTCAAAGATATTCCCCAAGATGTAAAAGTATCAGCCCAGTGGGAATTCGACACCTCCATCCATTCTCAAAGCCCAGTGGGAATGAAGGGACAGGCATCACCACTTAAAGCCTGTCAAAAAAAAGCCTGTTTTCACCAATAAATTAAGAGGATATTCCGCAGCTTGTGAGAGGGCCATCCATAATGAATTTATCGCTGGGGTAAAGTGACAATAAGCAGTTAACTAATGGCCTCTCCGGGGCGTGATGGCATGATCTATGCTGGTGGCATTTTGGCCCACATAAAAGACTCCCCGAATTTTTGTCCTGGGCCAATATGATTATCAAGAGGGTGGCGGCGAGATGTTGAGAGAGAGAGAGAGAGAGAGAGAGAGAGAGAGAGAGAGAGAGAGAGAGAGAGAGAGAGAGAGAGAGAAGAGCTAAGAAATTTGAGAGAGAGAGAAACAAGAGGATATTACTAGAGAAGAAGAGAGAGAGAGAGAGAGAGAGAGAGAGAGAGAGAGAGAGAGAGAGAGAGAAGAAAGCAAAACATCCCAAAAACAGCATGAAGAAAACATCCTTTTCAAAACAAGAAGAAAGGTCTTCCTGAAGAAGAGAGAGACAGAGAGAGAGAGAGAAGAGAGAGAGAGAGAGATTTAGAGAGATTATTTAAAACATCCCAACAACAACATGAAGAAGAAATACAGGATTATTTCTTCTTTAAAAAAAAAAGAAGAAGATCCTTCTGCCATATTATAACTTTTTCTGGAAATACGACAAAGTTCCTAAGCAGTTGGGAAAGGTTACGTATATAAGTCGACCTGCTCCAACACTTTCCTCCCCACCCTCTCTCCAACAATCCACCAACAAAGAAGGAGAGAGAGAGAGAGAGAGAGAGAGAGAGAGAGAGAGAGAGAGAGAGAGAGAGAGGGGGGAAACTTAAAGTTCACTATAAAAAATGGAGCCCATGATATCAGCCACAGACCATTAGGAAAGCACCTGCAACCCTCTCTCTCTCTCTCTCTCTCTCTCTCTCTCTCTCTCTCTCTCTCTCTCTCTCTCTCCTTTTAACCCATGTTGAATAAAATCGCTTTTTAATTTTTAATAAATAAATATATAAATAAATATAATTTCATACCTTTGAATTTATCTACCTAAACCTTACCAGCTGCTTAGGTGACCCACGGTTTTGCAACGCCATTTTTTGTATTCAATCAATCTTGAATATTTCCCTTCGAACGTAATCAGTGTGTGAAAGATTTAAACGATAATTTACAGAGAGAGAGAGAGAGAGAAACTCAAGCTCTCTCCAATGCCAAATCAGCTGACTGACCATCATTCACACCTTCGCAAATTTGGCCAAAACACGAACAATGGTTGCAAAGACAATTCCCAAAATATCTCTTAAGAGATTAACAAACAAACAAAGTAAATGTCCGTGTTCATTCCTCGCAAACAAACGTAAACAAACCACAAACAAACAAAGAGAGAGAGAGAGAGAGAGAGAGAGAGAGAGAGAGCCATTGATTTTTTTAGAGAGTGGGACCTCTTTTTTTTTAGCCTTTCTTATCTGCCAACAGCCCCCTACAAACACTCGACGACCACTTGATGCTGGAGGCTGGAGTGGCTGGAGATCTGATCTTCAGGAGGAGGAGGAAGAAGGAGGAAGGAAGAAGGAAGAAGGAAGAAGGAATGAGGAAGGGTCTATTAAGTAGACATCTCCCCAGCTACTGCGAAACCTTTGTCTTTCAACTCTAACCTAATTTTATTTTTCAAGGAGGAGGAGGAGGAGGAAGAAGGAGGAAATAGGAAGAAGGAAGGAAGAATGAGGAGGAAATAGGAATAAGGAAGAAGTAATAAAGGAAGGAAGAGTCTATTAAGTAGATACCTTCCCTTTCTCTATCAACACAAACCTAATTCTATCTTTCAAGGAGAATCTAAATTGGGATGGACAATAATGGCCCCTTTTTGCAGCCCGGGCTAGATGAAGGCAAATGGATGGCATACAGGAGGAGAGTTCCGGAGCCGTACGTAATGCATGCCTCTTTACTTGCCCAGGGCCGAATTTTTTTAAAAGGTATTTTCAATTTCGAGATATAAATAAAAAATATATTACAAATTGTTTTATTTTTAAATATAAAAATATATTTTTTACTTTGAAGGGAATATAATTATAAACAGTTCATTAGATTATCTCTCTCTCTCTCTCTCTCTCTCTCTCTCTCTCTCTCTCTCTCTCTCTCTCTCTCTCTCGAAAAAACAGCCCCCCCCCCACAAACAATGCCTCGTTTCCAAATCTAAATTCTCCGCCCATAAGCGCCTTGTCTAACTTACTCTTAATAATCCCCGGATTGGGAATTTGCAACAGATTAGCAATGCTAATCACATGCTAATCTCCGCCACTCCAAGGGCTGATTAGCATATGAAGCCAGCCTCTTTCTTCTCTTGTTTGTGTTTGGGTAAACAGTCCTTTTTTTTTATTTTTTTTAAAGCAGGAAGGGTTTGTGCTTGTGTATGTTTGTGGTGTTGTGGTTTGTTGTAGTGGGGGTTTGTTGACCTTGTTTGTTTCTCCTTTGGGTTGTGGATAGTTAATGTTTGTTTATGTTTATTTATATATATATATATATATATATATATATATATATATATATATATATAGAGAGAGAGAGAGAGAGAGAGAGAGAGAGAGAGAGAGAGAGAGAGAGAGAAACTCCTAATTATGAAAACGATCTCATTCAAGAAACTAACTTTTTTTTTTTGGGTGGAGGTTTGGGGAAAGGACCAGGGGAGTTGGGGTGGGTGGGGGCGTGGACCCCCTCCCCCGTCAGTCAAAAAGGTGTCCTTTTGTGCCGGCCTGAAGAAACTCTAAACAAAGCTTTTCATAATAGGAAGTTCTTATGAATGGCGTCAAGAGAGAGAGAGAGAGAGAGAGAGAGAGAGAGAGAGAGAGAGAGAGAGAGAGAGAGAGAGAGAGAAAAGGAATGAATATGAAAAGCTATATATATATATATATATATATATATATATATATATATATATATATATATATATATATATATATATATATATACATATATAATTATACATATATAATTATGCACAGAATATATTTTTTATTGGAGATAAAATTACAGATGAATTAATAATAATAATAATAATAATAATAATAATAATAATAATAATAATAATAATAACAAACAACAGTTATATAACTATTATTTTTTCGTGAAAAAAAGAATATAAAACTTATATATAAAAGAAATAAAATAAAAAAAATAATAATTATACAAAAATTTGAAGCCTAAAAATTAAAATTTTTTTATATAAATAATTCAAACAGCAAAAATTACTAAGTTTAAAATAGACTTTTCAATAAAAAAAAATAAAATATCCCGTTGGGGAAACGATATAAAATAATATTATAAAAATATAAAATATTGAAAATAACAGCAAAAAACCGACTCAAATTTTTTATTTAATTCTTAATTTTTGAGAACACGACGTTGAATTCAAATAAATGTTTATTTTTTATTTTTGTGGCATAAATATGAGAGAGAGAGAGAGAGAGAGAGAGAGAGAGAGAGAGAGAGAGAGAGAGAGAGAGAGAGAGAGAGAGAGAGAGAGAATGAAAATTCAAAAAAAAAGAAAGACGTATTCTGTAACGAAATCAATTACGATTCATAACGTTCGTACGTGCGTGTTCGAGAGAGAGAGAGAGAGAGAGAGAGAGAGAGAGAGAGAGAGAGAGAGAGAGTCGCCAAATCTCCTCCTCCTCCTCAGGGGTCATCCTCGGAAGGTGGAGGCCTCCGCGGTAATGTCGAACTCCCGTCAATTTCCTTCGCAATATCCCGAGCATAGCCACTACTTTCTCCTCCTCCTGAAGGTGCCGGAGATTCTTATATTTTCCGGACGCCCCCCAGCCCCCCCTGACGAAGGGGGCCGGGTTGGGGGGCGCCTGGTGCCTTAGGTAATCCTCTAAAAAGGGCGTCGAGGATTATATATGAATATATAATTATAAGAAGCATAAGTATACATATATTTATGTATATTTATATTCTAATTTCACTTTTTTATACTAGTTATATATTCCCTCACTCCACACAAACTTCGTGTATGTGTGTGTATGTGTGTATGTGCGTTTGTGTATGGGTAAAGTAATCAATAATACACTATGTGTGTGTATGTGTGTATGTGTGTATGTGCGTTTGTGCATGGGTGAAATAATCAGTAGGTCATTTCACAAGCATATACACTATAACATAAAAACACACTATATATATGTACATATGTATATAAATATGTATATAAACCATATATAAAAATAAATCATACAAATAACCACATACACACACACATACACAATTCATACACAAACACAAAGCACAGGATGAAAACTCAATCAAAAGAAACAAAAATAAAAAAATAAAAAAAAAAATGAATCAAATCTCCTGAGACGCTTAATCTCATTTTTTGACAGCTAGGGAAATTACATCAACGTCTCCTCAATAAACTTCAAGATAAATGATGCACCTCTTCTCTCTCTCTCTCTCTCTCTCTCTCTCTCTCTCTCTCTCCCCACACACACTCACACACTCCAGTAAACAAGAAGAGCTGTCGTTGCACTCTCCACCACCACACAAATGACACCGCCAAGTTCGTTAATCCAATCAATCAATGGAGGATATCTCAGCATAAGTTAATTGCGTGTCTTTTGACAGCTCTCTTCAGCTCTCTCTCTCTCTCTCTCTCTCTCTCTCTCTCTCTCTCTCTCTCTCTCTCTCAAATATCAGGAATTGGAAAGTTTTCTTCATGATGACTCTGAGGAAAATTTGTGGGAGGAAGGGATTTTGAGAGGGAGGGAAGAGTAGGGGAGGGAATGAGGGAGATGAGGGGTTGGGGAAGAATTGGAGGAAAGGGGAAGGTAAGGGAAAAAATGGGTAGGGGGAGGGAAGGGGAAAAACTTTCCCTGAGGATGAATAAAAGAAAAATTGGTTGTGAGGGGATATGAAAAAGAAGATTTGGGGAAATGAGAAGATTTGGGGAATTGAGAAGATTTGGGGAAATGAGTTGAATTGGGGAATTCAAGGAAGGGGAAATAGAAGGAAGATAAGAGGAATGGGGAAGGAATTCCCCCAATACAAGGCAATGGAACAACCTTCCTCTGAAATATGTAAATGTTAACTTTAAAAAAAATAAACCATAATAAATTAAAATACTAATAAAGAAGGCAAATAAAAATCAAAGTATAATAAAACATCAAAAGATTAAAAAACCTGTAAAAATATATTAATAAAAAAACAGAGAATCCAACGCAAGAACGATTTAAAAATGAGAGAGAGAGAGAGAGAGAGAGAGAGAGAGAGAGAGAGAGAGAGAGAGAGAGAGAGAGAGAGAGAGAGAGTCAGAACTTGCAAGGAAAGAAAAATTCAGAGTTTTCTCTGAATAAATAAAACCAGACTTTAAATATATACAGCAGGGTCCTGTGCACGCCACATCTGTGGGATGCCTGCATAAAAAAAGTAAAGAGAGAGAGAGAGAGAGAGAGAGAGAGAGAGAGAGAGAGAGAGAGAGAGAGAGAGAGAGAATAAAAACATCACTGAATGTAAGACAAAATATAAAAATTTAAAGTCAAATACAAAATGGCACCATGGGAATTTAAACCTTCACTAGGATCATAAGACTTAAGAGTATTTGTTAGAAAGGCTTCAAAAGACTCAAAGTTCCATAAAAGCCACATTCTTCACTAAAAAGACTTTGAAAGGTTCTGTCTTAGTAGTCAAAAGTCTTCTCTACTGAATTTTTAAATAGTTTGATTACCTGAAAGTCAGTCTTTGCCAAAAACATTTTAAAGTGTCTGTGAAGACTTGAAAAGACTATATTTCACAAAAGCCAAGAAGACATTTAAAGTCTCCATTCTACTGGAGACAGAGTCTTTGCTGAAGGGACTTTAAATGGCCCAGTTCCTGAGTCTTTTTGAGAAGAATTGGGAGTTCTATTCCCAAGGTCCAAGAGTCTTTGTTCAGTCTTTAAAGACTTCAGTTCGTGGGATTCCGGAGTCCTCCCCAAGGACACTGGAAAAAGAGCCATTCCTTGGAGCCAAGAGTCTCCAATGAATAGACTTGAAGCAATTCCAGTCTTTGGAAATAATTCCTCCTCATTCCGTGAATCCTAAAAAGACTTTTAAAAGGTCTCGATTCCCTTGAGGACACCATTCTTCGCCAAGGATCCATGAAGAAGCTCCAGGAATCTCCATTCCTTGGAGCCAAGAGTCTTCAGTGAATAGACTGAAAATGATTCCAGTTTTTGGAAATAATTCCTCCTCATTCTGTGGATCCTAAGTCTTTGCTGAGGAGACTTTTAAGTCTCGATTCGCTGAAGACGCCATTGTTCTGAAGAAGCATCTCCATTCCTTGGAGCCAAGAGCCTCCAGTGAATAGACTGGAAATGATTCCAGTCTCTGGAAGTGTTTAATCTTCATTCTGTGGATCCTGAATCTTCGCTGAGAAGACTTTTAAAAAACCTCTCGATTCTCCGAAGACGCCATTCTTCTGAAGGGGCTCCAGGAATCTGCGGAATTAAGAAGACGTCACCTGTTTTCCTCGATAATCTCGGGGGCGATTTGCAACTCCATAAACACTCGGAGAGAACAGGACCCGGTTGTTTTCGAAGGCATACGTCAGAAATGCGACCGTTAACAGCAGGAATTATTCCGATATTTGCAATTCCTTCTTTGATAAACATGCGAAGGAGTTCTCTCGATTTTGTCGAGTAAAACAAGAGAGGATGGACATTCTTGTTTTCGAAAACAGACGTCTATTAAGGGTCCTTCTGGACGGGGAGTCATGCGGCCTTTGAGGTGAATGAGGGTGGGGTATGTATATATATTTACCCTTCTCTCTCTCTCTCTCTCTCACAAATGTAGTTACTAGTATCCACTGTCCTATAGTTACTCTGGCTCTCGTAAGATCAACAATTCTCTCTCTCTCTCTCTCTCTCAATGTAGTTACTCCTGTCCATTGTCCTTATAGTTACTCTCTGTCTCTCATAGGATTGACAGTTCTCTCTCTCTCTCTCTCTCTCTTGCAATTACTGTACTGTTCATTATCATCTCTCTGGAATTTCCTATCCTTTATAATCTCTCTCTCTCTCTCTCTCTCTCTCTCTCTATAGGACCGCAACCATCTCCCCTCCCCTCCCTAAATGAACCCAATCCCCCTTCCCCCTCCCCCTCCTCCCCCCACCAAACACTCATTTTATCCCTATCTCTCCCACCTGTGCTATTTGCGCAAGGCCGTTATGCTAAGCACTGTGTACGAAAAGCATGTTTAATGACTCCCCCCTTCCCCTCCCCTTCCCCCTCAACGTCCGAAATCCGTGACCCGGATTTTCGACCGGGCCCGAGAGATAAAGTCGAGGTGATAGCCTCTGTCTAAACACAAAAACAATGAGGGGGGCGGAATTCAGACCGAAAGAAAACGAGTTTCGGGCGTGACTTGAAACCCGACGAAAGAAAATGGGTAGTTTTGGGTATTAATTTTTTTTTTTTTTTTAATGTAAACAAAGTGGGTTCTGTTTGCTGTTCACACACACGTAGGTAAAGGATAATGCAGTCGTGATGTGGGGTGTTTTGCATACTGCGAATTGGAGGTTGATAAAGGGATGGAGAAACGCAAAAACTATTTCTGGGAGTTTGTGTTTGTGTGTAAACACCAAATGCAAATCTGTTTTTTAAAATATATATGATGATGTTTTCTGTTCAACAAGCTCTGTGAATCTTGTATGGTGTTTAGCTCATCAAAGCATCATCTGCAAAAATATATATATAAAAATTGCAATTATATGAAGAGAAACTGAGAAAAATTAAAAAACTACACAGACCAAATAAAACAATCAGTATGTTGTTACTTTTATTAGTGAAAAGATTGGTAAATCAAATTGTGTAATACTTGTGACGTTGAGAGAGAGAGAGAGAGAGAGAGAGAGAGAGAGAGAGAGAGAGAGAGAGAGAGAGAGAGAGAGAGAGAGGTACTTTACACCCAAAAAGTTGAGCAGTTCCCAATATTGGGATCTGAACTAGGCCTGAATATGGCTATTTAGAGAAAAATATGTGTGTGTGTGTGTGTGTGTGTGGGTGTAGGGCAGAAGGGTACCTGAGGTTGGGGGAAGGGGGAATATGGAAAGGGGGAGAGGGGAAGGAGATTATTAATATTCATGGTACTGATATGCTGTCCCAGGAGACCCATTGTTGGATACGCCCCTCTTGCATTATCAGACCAAGAAACGGAAAAATAAAGACAAATAAAAAGAAATATGAGAAACCTGAAACAATAAAGAATATATAAACAATAAAGAAACAATAAAGAATATATAAACAATAAAGAGAAAGTTAAGACAATAGAAAAAGTTAATAGAAAGACATCTTGAAGAAATAGAATAAAATATAAAATAAAATATTAATATAAAATATTAAATAAAATATCAATATAAAATCTAAAACAAAATATAAAATCAACCAATTTTATTAAAGCAGTTTACTACCTTCCCAAGATCGATCCCGGGCGAAGGGAAATGTGATTCAGGCGCCCAGAAAAATCCATTCTACTTCCCTTAACCTAAACTTGGCGAAAGGAGTGGGTCCTGCAACCCCACCCCATGAATGCAATTTACAATTATTTAGCTGATAAGCTCTGGTACTCGCTCATAGCTTCTGTAACTCCATTTTCCTTTGGGATAAGACCCTTGGTATTGTTATAAGAATGTATAATGTGCAGAGGTGTAATATACATATGTATGCATGAGTATACACAGACATGTACAAAGTATATTCTAAATTGTAGATGGTACATTTATAAGGTGAAAAACGACGCTCTCTGCATTTCAAGTAGCCTGAGAGAGAGAGAGAGAGAGAGAGAGAGAGAGAGAGAGAGAGAGAGAGACTCTAATGTTGAGAGAGTGAGAAAAACTTCTTTTTAGTAAACATTGCATGACCTCAAATACAGCTTTGAATTACCATTTGTTGGAGAGAGAGAGAGAGAGAGAGAGAGAGAGAGAGAGAGAGAGAGAGAGAGAGAGAGAGAGAGAGAGAGATGCTACATCAATACAATGGCTTTCATATCCAATATTCTTTTTTTAGTAAACATTACATGACCCCAAATACAGCTTTGAATTACCATCCACTGAAGCGAGAGAGAGAGAGAGAGAGAGAGAGAGAGAGAGAGAGAGAGAGAGAGAGAGAGAGAGAGAGAGAGAGGTAACTTATTCTATGGTTATTGCATTATTCGGAACTCCTTCCGTTCTTCAAGAACGTGGAAGCAGACCAAGAGGAAAATAAAGAGAGAGAGAAAGAGGTAGGGAAAGAGGAAAAGGAAGACTAATAAAGAACAGGAAAAGGAAGACTGATAAAAAAGGAAGAGAGGAAGAGGAAGAAAATGAGGAAAAGGAAGATAGGAAGACCACAATTCAAGAACAACAATTAAGCAGGAAGACTCTGGACGTAGGAGGACACAGAGGAAGAGGGAGAGGATTCCTAGGATTGAGGAGGAGGAAGAGAGAGAGAGAGGGAGGGAGGGGGGGGGGAAGGGGGTTAGATAAAAGGAATGGGTGTGTGTCGAGCCTCAGATTAAACTGCTCGTCGACAAGACGAATGGGGGTTGCAGAAAACCGCCCGCGTATACACTAACACATTTAGTTGCTTTTCTTATTTACTTCTACTTAAACGACGCCAGGGAGAGAGAGAGAGAGAGAGAGAGAGAGAGAGAGAGAGAGAGAGAGAGAGAGAGAGAGAGAGATGATTCTCACACAAGTATACACGACACAGATAGTTACCTAATAAATATTCGAAGGACAGAGAGATGGATAGATAAATAAATCTTTAAAGAGAGAGAGAGAGAGAGAGAGAGAGAGAGAGAGAGAGAGAGAGAGAGAGAGAGAGAGAGAGAGAGAGAGAGAGAGAGAACATATCCTCCTTCCCATCTCTCTGAAATTCCAAGACTGAGAACGAGAAATGATGTGAAAATAAAATTTGGGGAAATATAAAAAATTGGGGAAAATATTAAAAAATGTTAAAAATTTGGGGAAATTATAAGAAATTAAAGTTTGAGAAATATAAAATAAAAAAAATTTGGGACAAATAAAAAATAAAAAAATTTGGGAAATAAACATAAAAAAATTTGGGAAAATATAAAAAAAAATTTGGGGGGAAAATAAAATAAAAATTAAACCCACCAAAACCCACGTTTCACTTTTCGTCTGAAAATTTTGAGGAAAATTTAAAAAATTTCCAAAATATCCCCCTCCCCACCCCCTACCCATATAAAATCCCGCCTCGCCTCGCTGGGGTAAAGGTTTACAGAGACGAAAGAAAGAAAAAATAAAGACAATAAAGAAAATAAAGAAAATAAAGAAAATACAGATTTTGCTTTTGATAAAAATTACAACAGCAAAATCCACTTTTGGTCCGGGCTGTTGAAGGCATGAGGAAAATTTAATTCTTTCCATTTAAATATAATAATCACCACCCCAAGGATAATCCCGCCTCGAGAGAGAGAGAGAGAGAGAGAGAGAGAGAGAGAGAGAGAGAGAAGAAAATAATTTGTCATGACTATTTTCCATTTATAATGCTATTTAACCCCCCAGTCAGACTTACAAAATTAAAAAATGAAAGAAAAGAAGACAGATTTTGAAGAAGAAGATAGAGAACAGAGAAAGAGAGAGAGAGAGAGAGAGAGAGAGAGAGAGAGAGAGAGAGAGAGAGAATAATATGGTTTCCATTTATAATGCTACTTAAATAGACTTACAAAATTAATTGCAAATGGTAAGGGAGAGAGAGAACAGAGAGAGAGAGAGAGAGAGAGAGAGAGAGAGAGAGAGAGAGAGAGAGAGAGAATAACTTGTCTTAACCCAGTTTAACAAAGGTTGACTATTTAACCCCCAAATCAGGACAAGAAAAAGAATTAGAAGAAGAAGAAGAAGAGAGAGAGAGAGAGAGAGAGAGAGAGAGAGAGAGAGAGAGAGAGAGAGAGAGAGAGAGAGACCAGATTTTGACTGAAATTCTTGCCACCCTACTACCAGAGTTTGTGATGCTATTTGAAACACAAAAACTAAACGGGACGATGAGAGAGAGAGAGAGAGAGAGAGAGAGAGAGAGAGAGAGAGAGAGAGAGAGAGAGAGATAAGATAAGCCCCCCCCTCTCTCTCTCTCTCTCTCTAATAATCAAGATACAAAAAAAAAAAAAAAAAACAAAAACCATATCTTTGTTTATCTCTCCAGAATCCGTTCTTCCCCCGCATTTCACTCGAGCGGTTTGTTGCGGCCGCTGGTGTTTGTGGCGTCTTCTCCTCCGTTGGTGCATTGTTTGTGAGGGATGAGCTTCCTCTTCCTCGCTTCACGCACAAACGAACGAACGATAAAAAAAAAAAAATAGTGCCGGATTACAATGGGACACTTGCTTTCTGAATCGTATCATTTTTGAGTAAGGTTTTCGCTGGGTTGTGGGTGCAGTAGTTAAAAGGCACTCTCTCTCTCTCTCTCTCTCTCTCTCTCTCTCTCTCTCTCTCTCTATATATATATATATATATATATATATATATATATATATATATATATATATATATATATATATATATATATATATATATATATATATACACAGTATATATATAAAACTTTTCTTATGAATATAATATATTTCAAGTAAGCAATATTATACATTTCTTTTCTCTCTCTCTCTCTCTCTCTCTCTCTCTCTCTCTACAAATATATTTCTGGTAAACAAAAATAAAATTACTCAAAAATTTTAAATTCACTAACCAACAAACATTTCCAGATGAGAGAGAGAGAGAGAGAGAGAGAGAGAAGAAGAGAGATTTTTCCCTCCCAACACTTAAAAACAAGTGGTACGTAAAAAAAAAAAAAAACACACGTTCCATGAAAGCCTGTTTATACCCAGGCATCAGGTTGCAGGTTGCAAGTGGCTGGGCAGGAATGAGATTTGCATAATAATGAGAAATAACACATCATCTATAACATCAATATCATATATATATATATATATATATATATATATATATATATATATATATATATATGTCTCTCACCCTCTTTCCTATTTCAACTATTTGTATATAACATTTTTTCACCTCATACCCACTGCCTGGGTACTGGGCCACCCCGGGGCGCCCCCACCCCCCTTCCAAAAAATTCGGGTGGTCCCCCTACGCGAGCAGGGGTCAAAAAAGTTCCTTGAATACCTCACAAAATTCCCCTTCTTTTATATATATATATATATATATATATATATATATATATATATATATATATATATATATATAAAGACAAATAGATATTGGTTTAGCAAAAGGCTACTTTGCAGTCATTTAAGTAGAGAGCGACCAACGCAGACCGCAGCAGGTACAGGCGGTCAGGGGAAATTTGTGTTTGGTCACACACACAAAAAAATATAAAGACACACACATACACACACATACACCGGAAGTAAGCGGCCATTACCCCGTGAATGCCTTAGGGGTAAGGAGATGACTCATATACCTTAAGCTAATAATAATAATAATAATAATAATAATAATAATAATAATAATAATAATAATAATAATAAGCTTAAGAATTACTTTTTTTTTGGAACAAACCTTGGCTCTCTGTCACAAGCGGTGATGGGTCCCAATGTGGCCACAGAGACAATGAGATAAGCAAGGATTTATCTGTGTATGTGCGTGTTTGTGTATGTGTAAAATAGTGTATGTGAGGACAGATCTGAAAATTAATATTTTACAAGAAATAATTGATAAAAATAAAAAAATAAAAATTAAAAAATGTGAATTTATATTAAAAGAAATTGATAAAAACTAAACAGAAAAATTATTAAATATAAATAAAAATTGATAAAACTAAATAGAAAAAAATAATTAAATATAAATATCTATAATCAATTTCTTACCTATTTGTCTTTTGGACTTTCAATCAATAATCCCTATTTTTTCCACCCCCCCTCATTATTTTAATTCACATACACAGAAATCGTGCTCTATCTCTCCCGGAGGATCAGATACGGCAGAGAGAGAGAGAGAGAGAGAGAGAGAGAGAGAGAGAGAGAGAGAGAGAGAGAGAGAGCCATGTTACTGTCAACAGAATTATGATTTTCGATGGAAATCAATTTTATATCATGACATAAAATAATAACAAAAATAAATGTGTATGAGAGAGAGAGAGAGAGAGAGAGAGAGAGAGAGAGAGAGAGAGAGAGAGAGCCTCTTTACCCCAACCACCAAATGGGAATGTTAACACAAAGGGGGGCGCCGAGCCCGGCTGATAATGCAAGGCCATTCGTCGTCTCTTGCGAACTACTGACTGAGATAATCTATTTGGACAGACACCGCTGCCGAGACAGGGATTCGAGTTATGCCCCCTGTTCAAAATTGCCTATGTGTGTGAGAGAGAGAGAGAGAGAGAGAGAGAGAGAGAGAGAGAGAGAGAGAGAGAGAGAGAGAGAGAGAGAGGTGTCAAAATCTGAGTATATGAAACAATAGCAATGCATTACATAGTCACGAAATTGCTGGAGAGAGAGAGAGAGAGAGAGAGAGAGAGAGAGAGAGAGAGAGAGAGAGAGAGAGAGAGAGAGAGAGAGAGAGAGAATTAGATTGCTCTCTCTCTTCTCTCTCTCTCAGAGAGAGAGAGAGAGAGAGAGAGAGAGAGAGAGAGAGAGAGAGAGAGAATTCTTGCTCTCTCTCTTCTCTCTCTCTCTCTCTCTCTCTCTCTCTCTCTCTCTCTATAATAAAGTTACAAAGTTGAAACCCATTCCTGTGTCAAGACACGAACCAGGTCAAGTCAGTTAAATGACCTGGGGTCATCCTCCGTTCCCGAGGGGTCACACACACACACACAATAGGTCACAGAAAAGGTCAGGTCAACTACTGGATCCCAAGAGGTCATTGTGGGCCTCAGGTCACACAAACGTGTGCAATAAAACCGGAGAGAAAATTGTCTCGCCCAGTTTGGGGACGAGTGGAGATTGCGGATAAACATATAGCGTCTGGGGGGGAGAGAGAGAGAGAGAGAGAGAGAGAGAGAGAGAGAGAGAGAGAGAGAGAGAGAGAGAGAGAGAGAGAGAGCATATCAACTGACACAAACTTACCTGTCATAAATAATTACAATTATCTTTATATACTTTTCAATATACCTTCTAAAACATGAAGTGTATTCCAAACCTCTCACTCCTCAAGCCTGGAAAAATATCCTTGAAAAAACATTTGCATATTCCAGGATATTTTTCCCGCGTTGTAATTATTCCCAAAATGAATATTCACACTCACACACCTGTCCAATATGGCGCCTGTAATGCGTAATTAATGACCCAAAACAATTACATGGCCTGAAGATTTGCCGATGAAGTCAATGGCATTCCGCCCCAATGGCGGCGAGGATATTATTATGCTGATATTAATTTGCAAAATGTATTGGGGAGAGAGAGAGAGAGAGAGAGAGAGAGAGAGAGAGAGAGAGAGAGAGAGAGAGAGAGAGAGAGAGAGAGAGAGAGAGAGAGAGATTATGACAATAAGATTGGAAAGGCTAAATAAAAAAAATTAAAATATTTTATTAAATGAATTGTAGGATGAACAGAGAGAGAGAGAGAGAGAGAGAGAGAGAGAGAGAGAGAGAGAGAGAGAGAGAGAGAGAGAGAGAGAGAGATTATGAAAATAAAAATGGAAGGGCAAAATGAAAAAAAAATTATAAATTGTAGGATGAACGGGGAGAGAGAGAGAGAGAGAGAGAGAGAGAGAGAGAGAGAGAGAGAGAGAGAGAGAGAGAGAGAAGGCTTCCTGGAGTATCAGGTGGTGAAACATACGGCAGGAAAGCGCGGAAAGATGGATGACTATGGTCTCTCCTTGGAAAGATATGGTGAGAAGGGGTGGGAGGGGAGGGAGAGGGGGAAAGACTCCCTCCCCTCCCCTCCATAAAGCCCCCTAAATCCCCCTTACACCAACCCAGAATGTCATGGATAATATGAACCAATTTTCTATTTTATTTTTTTTATTTGAATAAATCTTCAGATATTCATGGTGGAATTTTAATATTTTTAAATCGATATTAATAACGTAACAGTCAGTCTTTCGTATACATAGATATATACATAGACATACATACATATATACATACAGTATATATAAATGTATATGTATATATATATATATATATATATATATATATATATATATATATACATATATATATATATATATATATATATATATATATATATATGTATGTATATATATATATATGTATGTATGTATGTATGTATGTATGTATATGTGTACATAACATAAAATGATAAAGCTGAAGAAATAAAAAAAAATATACAATAAATAAAAATACAACACAAACAAAAAAAATTGAAAATAAAAAAATAAAAAAATTTGAACAAAATTTGTACCAAGAATGAACGAACTCCATAAAATAATAATAATAATAATAATAATAATAATAATAATAATAATAATAATAATAATAATAATAAAAATAATAATAACAAACTATCAAGACAATCAACAGAAAAACAGAAAAAATATATACAAAAAAAATATTACAAAATATAAATATATGAATTTAGGCAACAGGACCACGAATTTCTGAAGCCACTTTCTACAGAGTGACACGCAACAGATGGAACAAGGGGTCAAGAATAATGAAGAGGGAAGAATGAGAAAGAATAGAGGGTCCGGATGCAAATGAGAGAGAGAGAGAGAGAGAGAGAGAGAGAGAGAGAGAGAGAGAATGACAAAGGGAATAACGAAGTACCACCAAGCGTAAAGGTTACGGACGGGAGAGAAATGAATAAAGAAGAGAAGATAAAACAGGGTAAATGGGAGAAGAGAGAGAGAGAGAGAGAGAGAGAGAGAGAGAGAGAGAGAGAGAGAGAGAGAGAGAGAGAGAGAGAGAGAGAATGAATGCTATAAATATTAATGTAGCACAAATGGAATATATACTTCAAATTATTGTTGTATTACTGCGCGAGAGAGAGAGAGAGAGAGAGAGAGAGAGAGAGAGAGAGAGAGAGAGAGAGAGAGAAGAGAGAGAGAGAGAGAGCAACGCTTAAAAATCCTTTCTCTCTCTGAATCTGAAAAATTAGTGAACATTGTAATATATAGACCCCTAATACTAAAGAGTTTGACATAATAATTGAAAAACTGGATGAAATATGTAGAAATCACAAGGACTGGACTATACTCCTAACTGAGACTTTAACTTTCCTTTTGTAGAATGGAAAGAACGAATAGGAGACTGTGGTTGTATTTATACATATAAAAAAGAGAGCAATAGTAGTGCAGAAGATAAGAGGCAATTTGAAAAGCTATTAGATATGCTACTAGAACATAACATTCAGCAAATAAATCACCTACCAACAAGAAAGGATAATATTTTAGACCTAGTATTTGTGAATGAGGTGAACTATGTTAAAGAAATAATAGTATATAACACGAGTATTTCGGACCATAATGTCATAGAATTAACAGTCCGTTCCAGAACATACGAAAACAAAGAAAAGCAAGAGACGAAAAATGGGAAGGATATGGAAAATACAATTTCTATAGTAAGAATATAAATTGGTCAAAAATAAATGAAGAATTAAACAAAGAATGGGAAAACATATTTGTAAGTGATGATATACAGGTAAATACCGATATATTATATAAAATATTAGAGGAAATAGTGGAAAAATATATACCAAGAAAAAAGTAAGCATCAGTCACGAATTCCAAGAGACAGAAGGATCTTGTTCCAGAAAATTAGAAAGTGGAAAAAAGCTCTTGCAAAAGAAAAGAATGCATGGAAAGTGATGGAACTAAAAAGTAAGATAGAAAATGCAGAACAAAAGATTATACAATCAAAAGAAAATGAAAAATGGAACCTAGAAGAAATGACACTACAAAATATCAAGCAAAACCCTAAAATTTTTTATTCATATGCAAAAAGATGAATAAAATAAGAGTAGAAATAGGCCCTCTAAGAATTGAAGGGCGATTAACGAATGAAAAAAGGAAATATGTAACATATTAGCAGAAAGATATAAGAGTGAATTTACACCTAGAATTGACAATGAAGATAATGATACAGAAATAAGAGATGAAAATACTGAATACTTATCAGATATAGATATTACAGAAGCCGATATTGTGCAGGCTATTAATGAAATTAAAAATGGATCAGCAGCAGGACCAGATGGAGTACCTGCCATATTGTTAAAGAAAGTGGTTCATTCAATCGCAAAGCCGCTTAGCAATATTATTAAGGCAAAGTATAGATACAGGCAAGATTTATGATGAGCATAAATTAGCATATATTACTCCTACTTTCAAAAGTGGTTCAAGACTAGAGGCAAGTAATTATAGGCCTGTGAGTCTGACATCACATATTATGAAAGTATATGAAAGGGTAATGAAAAAAATATAATGAAACATTTAATGAAAAATAGATTGTTCAATATAGGACAACATGGTTTTGTACCTGGAAAAAGTACACAAACCCAACTGTTAGTCCACCATGAAAGCATATATAAAAAAATATGATAAATGAAAAAGATACAGATGTGGTTTACCTAGACTTTTGCAAAAGCTTTTGACAAGGTAGATCATAATATATTAGCGAAAAAATTAGAAAACATAACATTGTTGACAAAGTAGGAAGATGGATAAAAGAATTTTTGCAAAATAGAAAACAGATAGTGATTGCAAACGATGAGAAATCGGATGAAGCTACGGTAATATCCGGTGTACCACAGGGTACGGTGTTAGCTGCATTGCTGTTTGTGATTATGATTGCAGACATAGACAGTAATGTTAAGGACTCAGTAGTAAGAAGTTTCGCAGATGACACAAGAATAAGTAGAGAAATTGCTTGTGATGAAGATAGGAACTCGCTACAAAGAGACCTAAACAAAATATATAAATGGGCAGAGATAAATAGGATGGTATTTAACTCTGATAAATTTGAATCAATGAACTATGGTGATAAAGTAGGAATGCTATATGCATATAAAGGACCTAATAATGAGACAATCACAAACAAGGAAGCAGTTAAAGACCTTGGTGTGATGTTGAATAGGAATATGTTATGCAATGATCAAATAGCAATTCTATTGGCAAAATGCAAAGCAAAAATGGGAATGTTGTTCCGGCACTTCAAAACTAGAAAAGCTGAACACATGATTATGCTTTATAAAACGTACGTACGTAGTCCACTTGAATATTGCAATATAATATGGTACCCACACTACCAAAAGGATATTGCACAAATAGAGAGTGTACAAAGGTCATTTACAGCTAGAATAGAAGAAGTTAAGGACCTTGACTACTGGGAAAGACTACAATTCTTAAATTTATATAGTCTTGAAAGGAGAAGAGAACGCTACATGGTAATTCAAGCATGGAAACAGATAGAAGGAATTACCGAAAACATCATGGAACTAAAATTATCAAAAAGAGCAAGCAGAGGTAGATTAATAGTGCCAAAACTATACCAGGAAAATTAAGGAAAGCACACAGGACATTAATCCACCACGCACCAGCATCGATAATGCAGCGTCTATTCAATGCGCTACCAGCTCATCTGAGGAACATAACAGGAGTGAGCGTAGATGTGTTTAAGAATAAGCTCGACAAATATCTAAGATGCATCCCAGACCATCCAAGACTGGAAGATGCAAAATATACCGGAAGATGCGTTAGCAACTCTCTGGTAGACATCAAAGGTGCCTCACACTGAGGGACCTGGGGTAACCCGAACGAATTGTAAGGTCTGTAAGGTAGGTAAGGTCTCTCTCTCTTCATCAAAAGAAAGAAAACTCCCATCCATTATTTCATAAGTGGAAAACGAGAGAGAGAGAGAGAGAGAGAGAGAGAGAGAGAGAGAGAGAGAGAGAGAGAGAGACACTAGCTACGTATTGGGAGGGGGTAGGTGTACCCTACCCCCTCAATAAATCAAAGTTTGACTTCCGTTCGCGTTGTAAAGAACGAGAACCAACTACGGCGTTGGCTGTAGAATTCCGCCCCCAGCCCCCTACATCCACTTCTCCCCATCCTTTCCCACTACAGAAACCCATACATATATTTTCTGTTCCCTTTAAATCATGCAAGACAAAGAGAGAGAGAGAGAGAGAGAGAGAGAGAGAGAGAGAGAGAGAGAGAGAGAGAGAGAGAGAGAGAGAGAGAAATTAATTAATCACGTCCCATACACCTGTGAATATGTCACACCAGCGAGTCTCAGCCTTTGTTTCGTCAGTCTCTCATTAATCGGGAAAAAACTAGGAAAAAAACGTTTTTTCCCAATTGTTTTTTTTCCTCTGATCAAAATGTCGAAGTAATTAGCGAGAGAGAGAGAAAGAGAAAAAAAAACCTTCTAATCATCTGATTAAAACTGAGGTCTAAGGTTTGTTTATTTTTTTTTTAAATGTTTAGGTTCAGGTATAATAATAATAATAATAATAATAATAATAATAATAATAATAATAATAATAATAATAATCTGATAACTTTTTAGAAAATTACATGCATATTAAAAACCTCCCCATTCCATTATCTCTAAAGCACACACCACCCACTACAATAACACCCCTCCCCCCTCCCATTCCCATTCCCACCCCATTCCCATTCCCATCACACACAGGCTAATGGGTGGCCGTTACCTTATCACTTTTACGGCAGCGTCAAAATCTCATTTTATAGACTTCGTCTAAAGTTGGCATTATCGAGGGGCATTTGTGGAGTGGGTATGGGATGGGCATTTGTGGAGTGGGTATGGGATGGGTATTTGTGGAGTGGGTATGGGATGGGTATTTGTGGGGTGGGTATGGGATGGGTATTTGTGGAGTGGGTATGGGATGGGTATTTGTGGAGTGGGTATGGGATGGGGGTATGGGTTTACTTAACGTAGTGGGGGTTTAGGAAGAAGCTACGATACCTGTTGTTATCTTTTTTTTACCCCAAAAATAAAAATTAAATCCTGGGAGGAGGATTAATGGATTTAAATACTGAGAAAGCTTTAAGAGGATTTAAATGCAGTGTAATCCCCCTGTGTAATCATTTAAAAACTGGGAGATTTATGAGGATTTAAATGCACTGTGTAATCCCCCCGTGTGTAATCATTTAAAAACTGAGAGATTTGAGGATTTAAATGCACTGTGTAATCCCCTTGTGTACTCATTTAAATACTGACAGGTGATTTACGAGGATTTAAATACTGAGAGGGGATTTATCACGGACGTTTGAAGACGGGATTCTTGGTAGATACTGTAGAGGTGGGTTCCATTAGTTAAGAGGATTAACCATTACCCCAGCGTAATCCGAAAAGGATTACCAATTACCACATTGTAATCCTGGAGGAATTACCAATTACCCCAGAATATTCCTGAAAGGATTTCCTAAGAGGATTTCCAATTACCCAAGTGCTATCCTAACAGGATTACCAGTTACCCCACTCAATAAATCCCCCAACATACAAAGAAGAATTATAAACCAGAATTAATCCTTCGGATTTTTTCTTTATCGTTTACGAGACAATTGTCACGTGACCATATATATATATATATATATATATATATATATATATATATATATATATATATATATATATATATATATATATATATATATAATTGTAATCTGTAAATTGCAAAAATTTCATTTGCAATAACAATATGGCCATATTGCTTGTGCCATCATGCAAGGGGCGATGATAAAATTGTCAAAGATTGCTTGCAATTGTAAATTGAGTGTTTTTTGTCTCTCTCTCTCTCTCTCTCTCTCTCTCTCTCTCTCTCTCTCCACAAGATATGACATCCAATCATTTGTACCATACCTTACCCCCCAATCTTCTTCTTCTCTCTCTCTCTCTCTCTCTCCCCCATACATTTCTACCACATTTCCCTCTCTCTCTCTCTCTCTCTCTCTCTCTCTCTCTCTCTCTCTCTCTCTCTCTCTCACATGCAAAGTGAAACCTCACTCACTGAGACGCGATTCTTTAGGGAAATCGCGGCTTCTTCTATTCGATTGGTTCCTTACAATGGCCCAAATTCAGGGGGTGGGGAGGGGGGGGGGGTGGGGTGGATTTGAGAATGCTGCTGATTAAATTTACATACGCAGAGGGGGCGTCAACAAACGGGCGAACAAACAGACAAGTACGGCACAAACACATACTGTAATTATGAGTGCTGGTGATGAGGAAAGAAATTGATTTATTATTATTATTATTATTATTATTATTATTATTATTAACTAAAATAATAATGCACAAACACAATGCACATACGCAGCGTCACATACACGTACGCACTCACAAACATCACACACAAACAGGCAATTTTTGACGCGCTCACGCGCGCACAAACATCAATATACGCAGTTTTACATAAACCCATTCGCATGCACAAACATTATACATAACTGCGTCCTCTCTCTCTCTCTCTCTCTCTCTCTCTCTCTCTCTCTCTCTCTCTCTCTCTCAGCCCAAAAGGGGTCAACACTCCACCCTAATGAACGCGTAACAAAGATCTTATATTAAGAGAGAGAGAGAGAGAAACTTCTAGTCAGGGCGATTAAATGCTTGGCACAACAGATGTTTATCTACGTCTCAAGGCACGTGTACACATGTTAAATACGTAATCAAGTCGACGGCAAACAGGGAAGGAATAAATAAGTCGGGGAAACAACTCAGGGGAAATAACTCCGGGGAAATAAGTCCGGGAAAATAAGCAAATGCGATTTTCTAAGACGGATTCCGTTGTGCTTGCATTGTTGAGCGAGTGCTTGACAAGACTGCGCTAATTTTTATTAGCAGAAAGAGAGAGAGAGAGAGAGAGAGAGAGAGAGAGAGAGAGAGAGAGAGAGAGAGAGAGATATCAATTTATCCACAATAACCATTTCTTCCCATTTTCATTCCCCCTCTCTCTCTCTCTCTCTCTCTCTCTCTCTCTCTCTCTCTCTCTCTTCTCTCTCTCTCTCTCTCTCTCTCTCTCTCTCTCTCTCTCTCTCTCTCTCTCATTTATACCTTTTATATAATTTTAACGATTTTGAGATTGCTTTTCCATTACCATTTTCAAATCTCTCTCTCTCTCTCTCTCTCTCTCTCTCTCTCTCTCTCTCTCTCTCTCTCTCTCCCGTAATTGTTCATCAACACCTGTCGTTATTTTTCCATTCCCCAAATTCATCAGCGTTCATCTCCAACCAGTTCATTTATTTGTTGTTCTCTGCTTTATTTCAATTCTCCCATTTCCATTCTCCTCTGCCCCGAAGCAATTTGCTTGCAAGCTGCTTTCATACTTCAATTATAGTGCCTGTTATCCACTCTCTCTCTCTCTCTTTCTCTCTCTCTCTCTCGCAAAAGATTTTACGAGAGACAGGACTGAGTCTCTCATTCCATGGTCAATAAACTGGCAAAAACTTTTTTTAGAGCCGTCAGGGAGAGAGAGAGAGAGAGAGAGAGAGAGAGAGAGAGAGAGAGAGAGAGAGAGAGAGAGAGAGAGAGAGAGATTCCCTGCCTCAATCCCTTAGAAAACATCAGGTCTACCTGAAATCCCCTGGCTGAACTCACCTGTAGAATGAGGAAAGAAAAGACGAATTATTAAATGAAAAAAATTAATAATTAAAAAAATATAAATATATAATGAATAACTATATATATATATATATATATATATATATATATATATATATATATATATATATATATATATATATATATATATATATATATATAAATTAGATCACAGAATATCAACAAAATTCTCGATTGAACAGAAAATATATATAAATAAATAAATATTTTCAACTTTTTCCATCAAGATTATGAATAAATATTAATGCAAAATGAATGATTAAGACAGTGAATAAAGGTATTACTCTACATGGACGTGAGGACCGCTGCTGGGGCTGGTCAGTAGCCGAATGGGTGACCATTATTGAAAACCAGGCAGGGGGGGAATTATTGACTAAACCACTGAGAGAGAGAGAGAGAGAGAGAGAGAGAGAGAGAGAGAGAGAGAGAGAGAGAGAGAGAGAGAGAGAGAGAGAACCTCTTGATCAAAGCTATTATAAAACCATCCCTTGTCTCATGTAGCGCATAAATTCCAGATCTCCTCTGCCAACAATTTTGGGGGCAGAGAGGAACCACCAATTGACAACACTTAACTGACAACACTCATTTCCACCCTGACAACAGGGGCAGGGCAGCGTCCGATGAATGTCTACAGGCAATGGATATCACTTTGCGATGATGAAGATGGTGGGGGCATGTAATTGAGAGAGAGAGAGAGAGAGAGAGAGAGAGAGAGAGAGAGAGAGAGAGAGAGAGAGAGAGAGAGAGAGAGAATTGCAAACTACCAAAGAAATTGTCTTAAGGAATATTCACTGTTTGGCGTTATGAATGTATGTATTTGTGTTTGTGAGAGAGAGAGAGAGAGAGAGAGAGAGAGAGAGAGAGAGAGAGAGAGAGAGAGAGAGAGAGAGAGAGACAACTTAGCTAATAATGTTAAATCGGGCATAACAAAGTACTCGTTCGTTCCAACTTTTTTCTCTTCAATTCTCATGACGACTTTCAGATTTTTGGGGAAAGGTATCAAGACATCCCCCCTGGGGCCTTTCCCTACCCGGTACCTCGTACAAGGTTCCCCACCCCCTGGTCCTAACGCCCCCGGTACCACAGGTACCTAAGAACCCTTGATAATGAGAAAAAATATATAAATATTAAAAATAATGATAAAATATTAAACTATATATGTGTGAGAATGAATTTTAAAACCCGGGAGAGTGTCTGGTTAAAGGTAAAAAATGCCCCCGGGGAAAAAAATATGACAAAACGCAGATTAATATATCAATTCCGCTCGCCAAAATCGCCAAAATCTCCGGCAAATCCCGGTAAATAATCCCGGGCGATTTAATAGGCTGTAAATTAAGCTTGTAACTTCCAATATTCCCACCGCCGACAACCTTATGAAAAGGAGCCGGCCTGTGATTGGTGGATCCCGCGGCTCGGCCAGCCAATCAGCGAGCTCGAATGGGGAGGTATCGTAATTATTAGAGAAATTATTCACTAATAATTGAAAGGTTTCTCAGATTAAAGCCAGCTCATTAATAGTTTTTTTAAGGCCTGGATAACGAATGCATGTACTGAGAGAGAGAGAGAGAGAGAGAGAGAGAGAGAGAGAGAGAGAGAGAGAGAAATAACTTTTAAAGAGAGAGAGAGAAATAACTTAAAGAAGAGAGAGAGAGAGAGAGAGAGAAATAACCTTTAAAAGAGAGAGAGAGAGAGAGAGAGAGAGAAGAGAGAAATATCCTCGAGAGAAGAGAGAGAGAGAGAGAGAGAGAGAGAGAGAGAGAGAGAGAGAGAGAGAGAGAGAGAGAGAGAGAAAATATCTTATGGACATCACAAAAATTGAACCACTTTGAACATCAAGACGAAGAAGAGGGTTGTATTGTGGTACAGAGAGAGAGAGAGAGAGAGAGAGAGAGAGAGAGAGAGAGAGAGAGAGAATGAGTCACAATAAGACCCGACACACACACACACGCCAACGTGAGTAAAGCGAGAGTGAAACCCTCTCGGAAAAACAGGACCCCTAATTTGACTGGAACAATGACGACCTTGAATTCAGGTGTCTTTGTAGGAACCTGTCTCTCCTCCGAAGGGGAGAGACAGTAATTGCACATCTCTCTCTCTCTCTCTCTCTCTCTCTCTCTCTCTCTCTCTCTCTCTCTCTCTCTCTCAGGGTCTCTGCAGTCTCCCACGAGTTGAAAAAAAGGGGAAATTATTGGGTTAGTTTCCCTGAGGTGAGCTGCTGACGGGAGTACGAGTGTTCTTCTTCTTCTCTCTCTCTCTCTCTCTATCTCTCTATATATATATATATATATATATATATATATATATATATATATATATAGATAGAGAGAGAGAGAGAGAGAGAGAGACAGAGAGATAACTTTTAAATAGAAAGAGAGAGAGAACCTTTAAAAAGAGAGAGA
The DNA here is from genome assembly GCF_040412425.1 of Macrobrachium rosenbergii. NCBI lineage: Eukaryota > Metazoa > Arthropoda > Malacostraca > Decapoda > Palaemonidae > Macrobrachium > Macrobrachium rosenbergii. Next base: position 1,355,835 of record NC_089775.1, on the reverse strand, counting down.
TAATCTTTAAAGAGAGAGATAACTTTTAAATAGAGAGAGAGAGAGAGAGATAGCCTTTAATAAGAAAGAGAGAGATAATCTTTAAAGAGAGAGAGAGAGAGAGAGAGAGAGAGAGAGAGAGAGAGAGAGAGAGAGAGAGAGAGAGAGAGAGAGAGAGCCCCATAACCAAACCCCTCCACAAAAAGAAAAAAAAATCTAAACCACGAACGAAACAAAAAAAAAAAAAAAAATAACCAAAAATAATAATAATAATAATAATAATAATAATAATAATAATAATAATAATAATAACAAAACCCACAAAGAAAAACCAAAACGAAAAATAAAGAACCAGAAACCACGAATAACAATAATCCACAAAAGAAACACGAAAGGAGAATACGACCAAGAAATTAAAGAAGCAGTGGAGATGAATGGAAGACGTTCTAATGAAAGCTGGAAGGACCCTTTAAACAAGAGGAGAATGAGATAAACAGATAAACAGAGATAATGAGAGAGAATGAGAGAGAGTAGGAGAGAAAGGAATCACGGGGGAAAAATGAATGAAATTGGAGGAGGGGAGGAAGAGGGTGATGAAGAGATGGAAGGAGAAAATAATAATAATAATAATAATAATAATAATAATAATAATAATAATAATAATAATAATAATAATAATTTGATAAATAAATCTGTTGTGTTTTTGTTGATAATATAATAATAATAATAATAATAATAATAATAATAATAATAATAATAAAAAATTAATATTTTGGTAAAAATATAAAAAATTAGAATATAGAATACATAATATTTATTAGAGAGAGAGAGAGAGAGAGAGAGAGAGAGAGAGAGAGAATCTATTCTCTCTATCCAATCGCGAACCAGCAGCGGTATTAGATCGTGACAGACACGCGAACACACACACACACACAACCCAAAGTTCCGCAGCCCGTGAAATTTGCATAGAATCAATTCTTCGTTTGATCTGAGGAAAAAAGTATATAAATATATATGATTCTCTCTCTCTCTTCTCTCAATACCCCCATTCTTCCTCTTCGATTCTGCATGTGTAAAATCTGTAAATTCTCTCTCTCTCTCTCTCTCTCTCTCTCTCTCTCTCTCTCTCTCTCTCTCTCTCTTTAGTATTCCTACAATTCCCTGTCGTCCACTTCTCAATTGTCTTTCATTTCTCCCCTTCCAGGGTCCATTCTCCTCCCCTCCCCTCCCTTCCCCTACCCGTATCAAACGCTCTCTCTCTCTCTCTCTCTCTCTCTCTCATTCGTCCGTTGCACCAGACGGTTGATTGAGCTCAAAATCTTTCCATGAAATCATTGGAGACGATCTGATAGAATTTGCTTGTGTTGGGAATCCCATTTGAGAGAGAGAGAGAGAGAGAGAGAGAGAGAGAGAGAGAGAGAGAGAGAGAGAGAGAGAGAGAGAGAGACTGTAAATTCAACTGGTTATCCCATAATAAGTCAGCAGGGGAATTCTAAAAATTTTCAATTAGATATTGGGACTTCAATCAACTAGTTATAAAAAAATGTATTCGACCAATTCAAACAAATTCAACCGACCTATTCAACCAATTCAACATCAGAATTCAAGCCTCTTTCAAATTCATTAATAAAAATGAACTGAAACGAGTTCAACAAATTCAGTCTGAGGATTGAATTCGCAAATTCAACACTGCAAACATTCAAACGAACTTCAAACGAATTCAAACCCCAAAACTCTAACCTCTTCCTTCAAACTAAAACTCAAACTCGAATTTCAAAGTCAAACAATTTTAGTAATCTTATAAATTCAAACAACAAAAAATTCAAGCAATAAAAAAAATTTAATCCTAAATTTATAAATTCAAACAACGGGAAAATTCAAACAATCCAAACGAACTCAAACCCCAAAACTCAACCCCCTCCTCCTCCAAACTGAAACTCAAACTCGAATTCGAGTCACAGTCAAACATATAAACAATTCGAGTAATTCCATAAATTCAAAAATAAAAAAATTTAATCCCAAATTTATAAATTCAAACAACGGGAAAATTCAAACAATCCAAACGAACTCAAACCCCAAAACTCGACCCTCCTCCTCCTTCAAACTCGAATTTCGAGTCACAGAGAAACACACACACAGCATTCCAGCGAGTCGTCCTCGAGGCTTCGAGTGGTCCTCGAGGCTCCGTCGTAGCCTTTAATTAGACAGTTTGTAAAATTCCCCAAAGGACGTCCTGTGACATGTGAGAGAGAGAGAGAGAGAGAGAGAGAGAGAGAGAGAGAGAGAGAGAGAGAGAGAGAGAGAGAGAGTTATGCCTCTTTTTAACAAAAGATTAAAAGGAATGTTTAAAATAACAAAGGAGTAATGACAGAGAGAGAGAGAGAGAGAGAGAGAGAGAGAGAGAGAGAGAGATTACTGGAAATGTTTACAATAGCAAAGGCTTAATAAGAGAGAGAGAGATAGAGAGAGAGAGAGCGGAAGGAGAAAGTGGGAGAAAGCATCAGCTAAACAAGAGAATTATGAAGAGAAAGAGGATGAGGGAAAAGTAAGAGAAAGCAAAACAAAAGAAAGAATGAGAGAGAGAGAAGAAAAAGAGAATGTTATTTGTTTGTTTGTTTGTTTGCACACAAACTCGCGACTGTGTTCAGTCCTGATGTACAATGCACAAGAGTCCACTTGGAACAGCCCAAATTATCCCCTGAACACTCATTTGGTTGGCCCACCTGGTGACGATTTGTTCTCTCTCTCTCTCTCTCTCTCTCTCTCTCTCTCTCTCTCTCTCTCTCTCTCTCTCTCTCTTGATATATATGTGTATATATAATTTATATATGTTTGTGTATGTACATATATTTATATTTTGAATCTAGACAAAAGTTTCCAACCATCTCTCTCTCTCTAAAAAAAAGTGACTTACAATAATCCCAAATCACTCTTCACAAACCTGTGACCAAAAACAATCACTTCACAAACACACAAACCACCTGAAACACCCTCGGAAACAAACACCACTACAAACACCCGCACAAACGAGTCTTCCTGCAAAGTTCGGCAGCGACGAATCGTCCCAATCACTCGAATATTCGCGACAGAGATTCGGGATCCGAATATTCCTCAATTTTGGGGGTCCTTGGGGGAGGGGGGAGGAGGAAGAAAAAAAGTCTAAGGTGTCACAGGCCGGATCTCACTTCCTAAATGCTTGAAGATTCGGTTTCAATTGGGCTATTTGTTGGGCAGTAGTTAATAAAAGATATGGATTAAAAATTGAAAAATAAAAGACAAAAGTTGATAAAAGATATGAATACAATAAAATAAATAAAAGACAAAAGTTGATAAAAGATATGAATAAAATAAAATAAATAAAAGACAATAGTTAGTGACATAAGAAAATATATAATTTTACCCAAAAGCTAATAAAAAAATAATAAAAAATATGACAAATAAAAGACAATAGTTGATGAAAGAAATAAAAAAATAACACAAATAAAAGACAATAGCTGATGAAAGAAAAAAAAAAAATATATAACAAATAAAAGCCAATTATGGCTTTTATTAGCAAAACTGATTAAGCAGAATTGCTCATAGAAAAAAAAAAAAATAGTTAATTATGTTTGGCTGTGAAGAGAGAGAGAGAGAGAGAGAGAGAGAGAGAGAGAGAGAGAGAGAGAGAGAGAGAGAGAGAGAGAGAGATTTCTATGTAGCTGGCTCTCTCTCTCTCTCTCTCTCTCCCTGATTTATGGGCGAAAAAAAGTCACCGTACACGCTTAATTTAGGCAGAATATTTGCTCTCCGGGAGAAAAACCTCTTCCCTATACTTTGGGAAATCTAATTACATTCACAGAAGGTCCTTAGCTAATGTTTTTTTTTATTTTTATTTTTTTATTTTTATTTTTGTTTATCTAATTGGAAGGACTGGGATGCCTTTTGTCATTAGTTCAGCTTCCGTAATTACAAAGCTTATTTAATTAGTTGATTGTCTTGTTTATTTTGTTTATTTTTCATATTCCTTGTTTATTTTGTTTCATTTGTTTACCTTCATAATATATATAATTTAATTGGTCAAATAATAATAATAATAATAATAATAATAAAGTACACTTTGGTCATTACCTGGACTGGTGACCAGCAATGAATACCCAGCTACCATCGGCACGCAAGCCCATGGAACCCCCTTACAAAACAGGTCACGTGGCTCGCAACTTCATCCCAAAAGCACAGGAAGAACTAAAACGCCCTCTTTTCCTCTCTCTCCTCAACGTCGTAGAACTCTGTCAGTCTCCTCCATATAAAGAGAGAGAGAGAGAGAGAGAGAGAGAGAGAGAGAGAGAGAGAGAGAGAGAGAGAGAGAGAGAGAATTAGTGGCATTTCGCCCAAGAGACATTACTGCTGTGTGTCGACACAAAAACCGTTATGCAGCCCGTCCAAAGTTTTGCATAATAAGACGTTTGAGAGAGAGAGAGAGAGAGAGAGAGAGAGAGAGAGAGAGAGAGAGAGAGAGGAGGGAAAAAGGCGGAGGAACAGAGAGAGAGAGAGAGAGAGAGAGAGAGATTGGGAGACGGATAAAACTGAGTATTATTCTTAGGAGAAAGTGCAAATAAAAACAAGAGAGAGAGAGAGAGAGAGAGAGAGAGAGAGAGAGAGAGAGAGAGAGAGAGAGAGAGAGAGAGTACACTCCTTCGCCACACGAACCAAGAAACACGATAAAACACGGAAGAAGAAGAAGAAGAAGAAGTTTAAGAAGAAGAAGAAGAAGAAGAGGACCTCCCCTCCTTCGAAAACGACATCGACGCGACACCTCTAAGGTCGACAAAACTCGACATTCCTCAAGAGATTGTCGACCTTACAATCAAACGCTGGTCGACATTCTCGTCCCCGGAGGGAATCGGGTATGGCCGTCTAAGTCATAAACTTGGCCCTCTCCTTTGGTCCCGGGCTAGGAAAGGAGTGTAGGGGGGTGGGAGAGGGGAGGATAGAAGGAAACTTTATATACAGCAAAACCCCTTTCACCACCCCCTCCTCCCCCCTCTCTCCCTTTTTAAAGGGAGGAAGGGAGATAGCTAGCAAAGGCTCCCTCTCATATACATAATACATTTCGCTTACTAGGAGTGATTTCTGTGGATAGAATCTCTTGGTTTTATTTTCCATTACTTCCTTCTTTATCATTCAAGTAAATTATGGCATGAGAGAGAGAGAGAGAGAGAGAGAGAGAGAGAGAGAGAGAGAGAGAGAGAGAGAGAGAGGTCCCCTCATCCATTTTCGAAGGCCCAGTGGGTGGACTTCCACAACCCTGGAGTAGATCTTTCATTTCCTACTCCATCTGTGGTCTGCCACCTTCAGGAACTTCTCGGAGAGGCCCTTTGTTGGGGCCCTTCTGGCATTTCATAAAGGCCTCTGGCAGTTCCTGTAGGTAGGTGCCCTTCCCGCATTTCATCTTGTACGGGCACTTTTCCCGCATTCCCTGTGACCTTACACATCTAGGGAGGTGTACATTGATGCATTATGGGTGAAGATTTTAGGAATACCTGGTTTGTTTTGTTAATTTAGGTTAAATCTTCATGGTTTATCAGTGAATTTAACCTGATAATATTATGTTAAATATCATTCAACCCCATTTAACTTAGTTAAAAACAAAAATAAGTTAAAAATCTGTACATAAACAGACGTAGACGCTGAGTGTGCTACTTAGCAGCGGGAATGATTGAGAGATCGAAAGATCTAGCGTTTGCAATGCATTTCCCATTCCTCTCTCTCTCTCTTGTTGCAAGAGTCCTTTGCAACAAGGGTATCAATCTTGGGCTTCAATAGGATGCAATTACGCAACTGTGCTTTGCAATACGATGAGTAGATCGAGCAGAAATGAGATCTTGTTTATTTCTCGTGAATCATCTGTTTGCAACAAGTGTAATTTTATCTCCATTGCTTGAGAATGCATTGTTATGTCTGTACTGAGTCCTCTTATTATTATTATTATTATTATTATTATTATTATTATTATTATTATTATTATTATTATTATTCAAAAAATGTTTAAAATTGTATCTTTAAATTTTTGTGTGTGTCCATTTGGGGTTTATGCCAATGAATAAAGTTGGTTCTGTCAATGACAGACTTGGTTGACATTTGGGAGCGTCATTTAATGACGAATGTCACCTTCTGAAGGAAGTTTTCAAACCTAACCTAAAGTAGGGTTTTTTTTGCTTGTACTGGGAGTCACCATTAAAAGTCTCCTAGAAACTCTAGAGAAATGATTTGTAGATGAAAAATGTGATGTATATAGGTAGAGAGAGAGAGAGAGAGAGAGAGAGAGAGAGAGAGAGAGAGAGAGAGAGAGAGAGAGAGAGAGAGGAGAAACTAAGAAACTAGAATGAAAAATATAAGGTAGGCTGCGTAAGATAAATGATATTCCGCAGACAGCTAATTTGAAGCTACGATTTATTCCTGGAGAGAGAGAGAGAGAGAGAGAGAGAGAGAGAGAGAGAGAGAGAGAGTTCTAGGTACGTTGACGGAAGCAGGAGAGACGAAAGTTGAATAAAGCCAGAACGAAATTAACGAAAAAGAAATGTGATAAAAGTGGAACGGTCCCGAACGGATAGAAGATAATAAAAGGAGACAGAAAGAATAAGGAAAATGGAATGAGGAAGAACAGAAGAAGGGAATAATCTTCTGCCTTCCTTTCCTCTTCCTTTTATTCCTCCTTCTTCCTCCTCCTCCTTCTTCTTCTTCTTCTTCTTCTTCTTTTTTTTGATGCCATGTTCCGCACCAACACACATCACCGTCCTTTATTTCGCCAGAAAGAAAACTGTGCTAAACCTCAGTTGGCCCCCTCCCCCTCCCCCTCCCTCTCCCCCCTTTCCTCCATCCCTTCTCCTTTCGGCTATTTATCAAAGATATCATCTCGAAGGAAAGGATGCAGGAAGAAACATAATAATGAAAAAGAATTTTTTTTTTTTTTACGAAAAAGTCTTACCTATTGTGTGCTAGGATCTGTTGACAAGTTGAAGGTATGTTAATATCTTTTTAACAACTGCTTGCAAGCATAGACTCAGTCATAGTCATGTTAGAATGATGTTAAAATTGTGTGGGGATCTGTTTCCTTGAATAAATCGAGTTGAAAGCATGTCAATATGTTTTAACAAGTGCTTGCAAGCGTAGAGTCAATCACAGTCATGTTAAATTATGTTAAAATTGTATGAGGTTCTTTTTGCTTGAATAATTCGAGTTAAAAGGATCTTAATATCTTTTAAAAACTGCTTGCAAGCATGAACTCAATCACAGTCATGTTAAAATGATGTTAAAATTGTATGGGGAGCTGTTTATTTGAATAACTCGAGTTAAAAGCATGTTAATATCTTTTAAAACTGCTTGCAAGCATAAACTCAATCACAGTCATGTTAAAGTGATGTTAAACTGTGTTAAAATCACTGAAAACAATCAACTGCTTGCAAGCAAAACAAACTAGAAAATCAGGTCAAATCATTAAAATAATCATCAGAATATTTTAGTCCAAATTCTGTGGACAAAAATTGAAAAATATTACTTTCAACATTCATATAAAATATGCAATACTTTATACACACACACACACACACACACACACATATATATATATATATATATATATATATATATATATATATATATATATATATATATATATATATATATATATATATATATAATGTTCCCAACTCAAAGTATTTAAATACAGTTTTTAAGATTAATATTATCAATCTTTACTTATATTTTATAAAGACATAACCTAAAAATCACAGGAAAAAAATGAACTAAATATTTTAGGTACACAAAAACATTAAAAACAAATTAAAAATATATAAATAAAAATTAAACAATATAAGTAAGACACAAAATGAACAGAAGTAGTTATAGATTTAAAAAATTAATATAGATATTATATCAGGACTGAAAAAATGCACTCTCTAGGTTCATAGGGCAGGCGCTGATCTTCTATTTCTAATAAAAAAAATACAAAAAGAATAATATTAAACGTCTAAAGTAAAGTTATTAACTGTATAAAAAATGTAATAAAAATAAATATAAAAATAAAAGGTGAACTTGACAGCACAAACTGTTAATTCTGGCAAGAAGTGGCAACCATTCCCTCATTGCCAAACACTGCAACATGGCGCCTACAACGTAAATAAAACCGCCTTCTTTTGTCGAGCTGGCAGGCCTACAGGCGGCCTTCACGCCCACGCCCACCAAGGTCAATAGGTCTTCGTAACACCTTATTTCCCCTGAGATCTCTTGATAGGATTACCCACCATCCAGGTTTATTCTCTTCTTCTTCATTTTCCTACACGCCAAGGTTTCCCCCAACCTCTTCCGTGTCCCAGTAGGCCTATACAAGCGTCATTTTCTTCCGTTCGACGCCCCTGGTTTCCCCTTTTCCAGGTTTTCCAGGGTTTCCAGGAGCGTATAGGCTCGGCTGTGACATCTCATATCTCTCGTATCTCCAGGGTCGTTCAGCTTCTTCCTTGGTAGTATTCGTTCCCTGCCTTTCCAGGCTGTCTGGTAACTGGAATATCTTTCCAGGAAGCTGGAATATCGATGTTTGCAGTGTCTTACTGGAGGTTAAGTAATTCAGCTTCCTCAGGAACGTTTGGAATTGTGGTGTTTCCGGGAAATCTTGGAAGAATGTTGTCAGAGTCTGATGGAACGTGTTTCCAGCAAATCCTGGAAAGATGTTTTCAGCATCTAATGAAGCGTTTTTTCCGGCACATCCTGGGGAAATGTTTGCAGCATCTAATGAAATATGTTTCCAGCAAATCCTGGAAAAATGTTTCCAGTAACTTCTGAAATATGTTTCCAGCAAATCCTGGGAAAAATGTTTGAAGCATCTAACGGAAAATGTTTCCAAAAAATCCTGGAAAATTGTTTCCAGCATCTAAAGAAGCATGTTCCTAGCAAATCCTGGAAAACTTTCCAGCACCACAAGAAATTGGTGTACAAGAAATCCTGGAAAGACTTCCAGCATTTATGAAACACGTTTCCAAAAAATCCTGGAAAACTGTTTCCACCACCTAATGAAACATGTCTCCAAGATGTCCCGGAAGAATGTTTCCAGCATAAAAAAAAACGTTTCCAGCAAATCCTGGAAAAATGTCGCTTCCAGGAACTTCAAGAACATAAACCATCCCTCACCTCGATCATCTGGAATATCTTCATCATCATTTCCAGCATCTGGAACCTCACTATTTTCAGGTTCTTCTGGAAAGCCACGTTTCCAAAATTCCAAGAAGACTCTAATTACGTTCCAGGAGAATTCCAGGAGAATCAACAACGATTCCAGTGACATTAAGTGAGTCTACAATGACTTGTTATTACATTCCAGGAGAATCAACAATGATTCCAGTGACATTGAGTCTACAATGACTTGTCATTACATTCCAGGAGAATCAAAAATGATTCCAGTGACATTGAATCTACAATGTCTTGTTATATTTAATGATAATCATCAGTCATTCATTACATTGGAGGCCAATTTGGACAAATAAGACACCATCAGGACACTGATAATGAAGATAATGAAGGTGGTGAAGAATATAATGAGGAAGATAATGAAGAAATAAAAATATAATTGATGTCATATCAAAGGAAAGTGTTAACTGTGAAGATAATGATAAAAATGGAGTTAGGATAAAATGAAAAGCCAAAGAAGAAGAAGAAGAAGAAGAAGAAGAAGAAGAAGAAGAAGAAGAAGAAGAAGAAGAAGAAGAAGAAGAAGAATCAACACAAAAAGAAGAGGGGTTTAGCCACGAAAATGGTGACTAAAGATACTGAAGATAGTGAAATAGATAAGAACGCGATAATGGTGATTATGATGATGATGCTGATGATGATGATGATGTTTGGCACCTTGAAGAAGGTGGATAGTGAAACTGATAAACAGGGAAGACAAAGTATAAGGCGATAATGGAAAGGGTGAGACTCCTTTTTCTGCACGAGTAAGAAAAATGAGATTTGGGAGGAGCTGTCAATTAATTAACCGCCTCCCCCCCACCCCTTCTCGTTAGGAGTCTTTTTTTGGGGGGAGGGGTGGGTGTGCACAAGATGGCCCATCGACCCCTCCCCTCACCTCCCATGAAATGATTACCCCCCACCCCCCCAAATGAACTGATTTTATGGGTTTTAATGAAAGCCTTTCGTGAGGTTAGTTGAGAGGGAATACTCTTTCTCTCTCTCTCTCTCTCTCTCTCTCTCTCTCTCTCTCTCTCTCTCTCTCTCTCAATATATATAGTGCATATTAGCTATTTCAAATCCAAATTTTTAATATTTAATAACAAGTTCTATTTAAAAAATCCGTCATTATCAAAAAAAGTTTGATAATGAGAATTATTATCATGGTTTTCAGCCTTCATTGTAGTGCTCATTATATCATCAGGGACGTTAGATCAATCAACACAGTTGTCCAGCCTCCAGGTACCTTATTCCAGGTACTAGGAATGGGTCTGCCTTCCAGGTACTAGGAATGTCATTCCAGGTACTGGGTATGTGGAATGTGTCCACCTTCCAGGTACCTCATTCCAGGTACTGGGTATGTGTCTGCCTTCCAGGTATCTTATTCCAGGCACCTGGAATGTGTCTGCCTTCCAGGTACCTCATTCCAGGTACTGGGAATGTGTCTGCTTCCAGGTACCAGGAGTGTCTCTGCCTTCCAGGTACCTCATTCCAGGTCCCTGGAATGCGTCGAAATTGTGAACCCTGTTTTGGGCAGGAGAGGACCCAAAGAAGTCTGACCCCATATTTTGGACATGGCACTGGCACTGGACATCTCAGGAGGAGGAGGAGGAGGAGGAGGAGGAGGAGGAGGAGGAGGAGGAGGAGGAGGAGGAGGAGGAGGAGGAGGAGGAGGAGGTAACTCAGCCATCAAGCAGGACCTCCAACGATCCAAAACAGCCAACTTAAGAGCCTAGGGCGCTCGTTGTATCTTCCTGATTCCTTCCGAAAGTCACGGAAGGACCCCCCCCTTCCTACCCCTCTCCTCCCCAACCCCACCCCCACCCATGCCCACTATCTCTTCCGCTGCTCGCCCATCCGTCCGCCCGTGGTGGTCGTGGGCGGCGTTTCGTGGGCGTTCCGCCGTGCTTGGGAATGTATTCATAAGACTCGTTTTGCATCTGGGATGAAGGAATTCGTGGGCGCCGGTTTTGCTGTGGCCAATTGGCACGGGGGAGAGAGAGAGAGAGAGAGAGAGAGAGAGAGAGAGAGAGAGAGAGAGAGAGAGAGAGAGAGGAAGTAACGGCGCTTAGGAATCTTGGCAGACTGCAACATCTCTCATGACACCCGGAGTCCTATATAGGATGTCCTATGCAGGACTCTCCTGAATTATTCATATATCTACCGCCCATTCCCCCCCCCCCCCCCCCTCTAGGGAGGATCTCTCTCTCTCTCTCTCTCTCTCTCTCTCTCTCTCTCTCTCTCTCCATTTTCACAACATTTTCCAATCACTCTACTCAAAAAATCACACACACAAAATTTAGTTGTAAACGACGAGATCCCTCGCCCACTAAAATCTAAGACGGCATGAACTGTAGGTCAGCGACGCCAGAGAAATACCAACCCATAACAACCCATAACCGGGTTGTTATAAGCCCATATAACCTTGTTATGCTGTCTGCTGGCATAACAGAGAGAGAGAGAGATTACACACACATACACAAACATTACACAAAACTCTGTGTGTACCTTGGAGTGTCTCCAGAATCCCTAGATATGGCATATCTTTATTTTCTTTTTTTCTTTTTCTTTTTTGCTTTATTTTCTCACATCCGAGTATGCTAAGAGGCCGACTCTCTCCCCCCAAAACTGGAAGTTATAGCGGGCTGTGTTCAGCCGACGCGAAGTAAGTGTCTATATTACCCTTGCGGATTCGTAGCTCTCTCTCTCTCTCTCTCTCTCTCTCTCTCTCTGTAGCTTAATGGACAGGCTAGCATATACAGCAGAGAGAGAAAGTGGCTCGCTCTCTCTCTCTCTCTCCGTAGTTTAGTTGACATGACGTGCAACACAGAGAGAGAGAGAGAGAGAGAGAGAGAGAGAGAGAGAGAGAGAGAGAGAGAGAGAGAGAGATGCTCTATCTCCCGATCAATTAATGGACCCACAGAAGCATTACTTCCGAAGCAGCTCTTACTTAAGCCAACTTCTTCTCCAACTTCTTCAATTTTTTCCAAGATGAGAATCACTACTCATTCTTGGAAGGAACTGCAGCGGAAATACTTAGTTTTCCCTGAGAAGCACGACAAAAAGCACATTCTCTCTCTCTCTCTCTCTCTCTAGAAGTCCCCTTGACCTCAAAGACTTTCAGTAGGTGTAGAATATTGGAAGATTTTTCTGTGGGACCAAAAGACGATCCAGGAGATGTCTATTTCCAGACGCCGTAGGCTGGATAGGCCTACGGAAGGGGAGGGGGAGGAAGGGCGTGGGGAGGTGGAGGGGGGAGGAAGGGCGTGGGGGGAGGTGGGGAGGGGGTGAAAATTGGGCTTACAGAGGCCTCTGGAAAAAGGCATAGGTGTTGAAGGTGAGGAAAACATGGCGTTCTGGATGTTGGGGATGACATTCCAGATGATGAGGGAAGGTGGTATTCCAGACGGTGCTGGAATATTGCCGTTCCAGAAAATACTAGAATGAGAGTGTTTAGATGTAAGAATATTCCTGTTTTGGAATATTCCTGTTCCAGAAAATACTGGAATTCCAGATGCTATTTCAAAAGATGATGGAATTCCAGATTCTATTCCAGAGGCCACTGGAATTCCAAATGTTGTTCCAGAAGATTCTGGAATTCTAGACGCTATTTCAGAGGGTGCTGGAGTTCCAAATTGCTATTCCAGAAGATGCTGGGATTCCAGATTGCTATTCCAGAAGATGCTGGGATTCCAGAGGCTATTCCAGAAGATGCTGGGATTCCAGAGGCTATTCCAGGAGGTGCTGGGATTCCATCTTGCCATTCCAGGAGATTCTGGAATTCCAAATTGCTATTTCAGAAGTTCTAGATTCTGGAATTCCAGAAGATATTGAAATTCTAGATGCTGGAATTATAGATGCTATTCCAGAATGTCCTGGAATTCCAGATACTCTACCAAGTGATGCTGGGATTCCAGAAACTATTCCAGAATCCAGAAGATATTGAAATTCTAGATGCTGGAATTATAGATGCCATTCCAGAATGTCCCGGAATTCCAGATACTCTACCAGAAGATGCTGGGTTTCCGGAAGCTATTCCAGAAGTTCCAGATGCCACTCCAGGAGAGTCTGGAAACGTAGATCTGTTATGTCAGGAGTCAGAATCCATTTTTATTCGTCTTCGTTTTCCATCACTGATACTTCAATTCAGTTTGTGTTCTCTAATAAACTCCCAAACTCCATTAGGTAATGAAACCCCAAATCACTGGAAGAGGAGGAGGAGGAGGAGGAGGAGGAGGAGGAGGAGGAGGAGGAGGAGGAGGAGGAGGAGGAGGAGGAGGAGGAGGAGGACAGGAGAGGATTAACGACGTCCTTTGAAATAATTCCTTGAAAGGATCCGGACGCCGCGAAGGCGTTTCGCCTTTTCATCTATAAACCTCTTACCTAATTCCTTTGATTTCTATTTCTTTTTTTATTTATACAGAGATTCCTTCCGGAATTTATCTCTGGAATCTCTGTTTCTTATCTCTCTGCTTCTGATCTCTTTCCTTGTTATCTCTTGCAGCCTTTATCTCTTCTGCTCTTATCAGGGAGGTCCTCGAGTTGTGATAATTGAGGTTTCTGAAGCAGTCCTCAGAGGTTAGTGTATCTAGCCTTCTATTTTTGAAGGATTCATCCTATTTGATTCCTGTAGCCTAATCCTCCTCTGTAAGGTCGTGTGTCCTATAGGTTAGCCTTCTATTTTTCGAAGGATTCATCCTATTTGATTCCTGTATCCTAATCCTCCTTTGTAAGGTCGTGTGTCCTATGTGTTCCTCGTGATTCCTTGCCTTTCAATAACTCCACATTGACAGCCTTGTACCCCCCCCAATCTTTCACCATACCCTTACCCTTAAAATATACTTAATACCCTTTAGGTTCCTTATACCCCCTACAGTATCCCCCCTCCCACTACCCACTACATTCCCATTCCCATAAATAAAAAAGAAACTCCTTAAACATACCCTTCCACCCATTCCATAATGGTCGAAAGTTTCTCTTCCCAACACTTCAAAAGTTCCTTTCCCTCATCCCAAGTCTTTCTCTTAAGTCTGGCTTACTTTCCCCTCCGAAAGCTTTCTTTTTCTCCTGTGCTTCCCTTTCTCCTTCCCCTTTCCCTGTCTTGAATTCACTTCTCCCTCTCTTTCGAAACTTTCTTTCCTATACCTCTAATCACTTTATTTTTCTCCCCTCATTCAACCTCAAAGTGGGTCCACTCTCTGGATTCCTCGCCTTCTTCAGAAGCTTCCTTAACGGTCTTCCTAACTCCTACCCAGGATTTTCTTCCTTCAAAAGCTTCCTTAACGGTCTTCCTAACTCCTACCCAGGACGGTCTTCCCTCTCTTACCTCTCAACCTCTCATTACCTCAATTGTTTTGCTTCCTTACCTCACACCTCCTGAGAGTTTCTTAACCACCTCAGGTCTTATCTTTCATCTTCTTCCAGAACCTCAAGTATCTTTCTTATTGGTTTCCCTTACCTTTCCTCAAAGGTTACATCAAGGGCTTACCCTTTTCCTTAAGGTGTCCCCTTCCCTTAACTCTTACCCTCACCTAGAAAATAAGTAATAGAAATATTCCTCAATCACTTACCTAACTTTTCCATTTTTCTTTCCAAAGGCCTCTTTTGGGTTTCTAACCTCCCCTAAAAATTCCCTGAACATCCACCTCCCCCTAGATAACCACTTCCCTTTCCCCCTTCCCACTGAGGTGTCTCTCTCTCTCTCTCTCTCTCTCTCTCTCTCTCTCTCTCTCTCTCTCTCTCTCTCTCCTCTCTCCCCTTCCTTGGCTCTTAACTCTGCGGGATTTCTGAGATTATAAAACAACCTTATCACCAACCGGCTGCTTCGTCCCTTGGCTTATGGTTTGGCAAAGGGAGGAAGCAAGGACAGGGGGAGGGGGGGAGGGGGAGGGGGTGGAGAGGGAATATAGGGAGGGGGAGTCCCGTGGGATGGGTGATTGAGGGATAGGGGCAGTGGGACAGTCTACGAAAGGACATTTCCCCCTTACTAAAATTCCTTCGTCTTCCTTCTCAAGGAAGTTGGGACGAGAGAGAGAGAGAGAGAGAGAGAGAGAGAGAGAGAGAGAGAGAGAGAGAGAGTACAACTTTCACTCCCATCAGTGCCTCTGAAACGGGTATGGGGCATTCCAGTTTATGCAAATTTCTAATTCGTTCTTAAAATTCCAAATTGGTTCTTTGAAAGTACCCGAAAAGGGGGCGGGCCTTTCCTAACCCCCTTCCCCCCTAAAAAAGGGGGATTCCAACCCCTTTACGACCGCGAACACCTCAAAATTCCTGCCCCAAAATGGCAACCCCTAAAAATATATTCTCAAAGGGGAGAATGGGAGAAGGGGGCAGCCCCCCTAAAAATTCTTACATTTCAGCTGGACTTTCCTAAAGACGACCCTCTAAAAAAATACCTCGAAGGGGGACCTGCCCCTAAAAACCCAAATTCCTTCGTCTCTCCTTACTAACAGATCACCCCTTCCCCAAACCCCCAGGGCGCCTTCCAGCCCTCCCCGCACTGGGGGAGGGGGTGGGAGAAAAAATTATCTTTTGTTGCGTTTCGACCAAAACAAATGAAACTCTCATTACGTGGTTTTTATCTCCGCGGTAAGCAAATGTTTCCTTTCCCTCTCTCTCTCTCTCTCTCTCTCTCTCTCTCTCTCTCTCTCTCTCTCTCTCTCTCTCTCTCTCAGTTCATCAGACTGGTTGCATACTTTTTTATACATTCATACAAATATATGAATTAAACTTAAAATCTTTCCCCCCCTCTCTCTCTAATACTGAAATCAATAAACGTTATGCAGAATGATTCCTCTCTCTCTCTCTCTCTCTCTCTCTCTCTCTCTCTCTCTCTCTCTCTCTCTCCGTTAACATGGTCTTGTATCCACTCGTACAAACTTATGTATAAATTCTCAAATATTCTTCTTCTCTGTCAAGTACTGAAACTAATAAACATGCAGATTTTTCTTCAATAAATGATCCTCTCTCTCTCTCTCTCTCTCTCTCTCTCTCTCTCTCTCTCTCTCTCTCTCTCTTTCACCCTTTCATCCTGGAATTAATTCTTGATTTTTTGGTTTAAAAAGAAATTCCTCCTTTATATTACAAAGCAATATCAATACGTTTCATCAGATTTGCATTGGGAAATTCTCTCTCTCTCTCTCTCTCTCTCTCTCTCTCTCTCTCTCTCTCTCTTGCAGTTAGAGGCAGGAATCACAAACAACATGAAATCTCGGTGTTCCGACATTCCTATTATTTTATTTATGTAGCAAACGTTGGGAAATGTGTTTTAGAGAGAGAGAGAGAGAGAGAGAGAGAGAGAGAGAGAGAGAGAGAGAGAGAGAGAGAGAGAGAGAGCAATACTGCCTTGCATACCACGCACATAACTGTATCGTGTAATACACAGAAGCAGAGATAATTTATAAAAAAAAATGAAAGAGAGAGAGAGAGAGAGAGAGAGAGAGAGAGAGAGAGAGAGAGAGAGAGAGAGAGAGAGAGAGAGAGAGAGAGAGAGAGTTTTCATCCCTAAAATTCTATTAGTAAACTGACTCAAAATGAACTATGTATATATATATATATATGCTCTGTAAGAATGAGAGAGAGAGAGAGAGAGAGAGAGAGAGAGAGAGAGAGAGAGAGAGAGAGAGAGAGAGAGAGAGAGAGAGAGATTTCTTCCCTAACATTCTATTAGTAAAGTGACTCAAAATGAACTTGTATATATATATATATATGTGTTTGCTCTGAAAGAGAGAGAGAGAGAGAGAGAGAGAGAGAGAGAGAGAGAGAGAGAGAGAGAGAGAGAGAGAGGGCCAAACGCCCCCCGATCACGAATATTTGCACAAAATTTAGGGTAGCTCATCCATTACCATGATTGAATTCACCTCCTGCGTCTATCAATTCTTCGTTTTCACCCCAAAACGCGATGGACATTAGCACAGGGGTGAAGGGTGACCCCGTGAGGACGAAGAAGGGTGAACTGGTGGGGTGTACCCGTAGGGTGAATTAGGGTAAGCTACCTAGCTTATGTGAAGGGACGAATGGTCTTTGGAAGAGGGAGTCTCGTTGAGGGCTGATTTTGGATCACTTTCTCTCTCTCTCTCTCTCTCTCTCTCTCTCTCTCTCTCTCTCTCTGTATACCTGGGTGTTAGCAGACTGCTGTGGGTCTCATTTGTGGAGCACAGGAGTTAAATAGGAAGTGTCTATCACTCCTAGTTCAAAGGTTACTGAAAAGATTAACGTTCTTGATGTAGTCTCTGAAACAGGCCTTCAGTAATAATAATAATAATAATAATAATAATAATAATAATAATAATAATAATAATAATAATAATAATAATATCTGGCACAACTATAGCCCAACCATTTAAACAAGGCGTGGAACAAAAACAAAGTTAATACCCAGGGATAACGCACGCAGATGCCCACTGGCATAAAATAGGTCTGTCAATTTTTGCATATTTCACAAAAGCGAATGACGGGAGGGGGAAGAGGAGAGGGAGGGAGGAGAAGGGGAGGGAGGGTGGGAGGGGGCCTGTGATGCAAATCTGGAAATTTATAGCCAATGGCGGCTTAGGACGAGAGATATATTTATGTATATATATCCCCTGGCCACAAATAACAGCGGGCCAGCAGTCTTAAATACCACCGGAGTTGCAAAATGGAATTTCTGTTGGGGTCGAATCCCCCTCCAGAAGGGTACGCGTGTTTAAGCAGTGAGGGATGCGTCTAATTTTCTTTGTAGAGGAGAGAGAGAGAGAGAGAGAGAGAGAGAGAGAGAGAGAATATCAATACTGTCTTCCATACAACACATGTGAATATATACTGCAATTCACAAATGCAGAGAAAAGAGCAATTTTCCTTAGAGAGAGAGAGAGAGAGAGAGAGAGAGAGAGAGAGAGAGAGAGGAATATTGCTTGAATACCACAAACACACACACACACGCACACACAAATCCAGGACACACTGACAAAAACGCCATTTTCCAAACATGTCTCATCACCCGGAGAAAGAGAATAAAAAGGACATTATGTCTCTCTCTCTCTCTCTCTCTCTCTCTCTCTCTCTCTCTCTCTCTCTCTCTCTCTCTCTCTCTCCATACAAGAAACGACACCTCGCTCCCTATTCGCGGTCTGGAAGAGCACAAACACGGGAAGAAGAAAGAAGAAGAAGAAGAAGAATTTCTCGAAATCGCCGAGAGGCGAAACTCGAAGCTTCTCACAAAGATATATATAAATAAACTCTACGGTCTTTACTCCCGCCATTTCACGAACCCGACCAACAAACCAGACGCGCTCTTTTGCCCGCCCGAACAATAAATGTTTTGTTTTGGCAAAACGCGAAATGCAGGAATAAGTTCATTCGAAAAGCCACCGCCCCCTCCTCCTCCTCCTCCTCCTCCTCCTCCTCCTCCTCCTCCTCCTCCTCCTCCTCTGTCCGGACACTGCTGCAAATGGGGGCTGGATTCGTCCCTACTTTCCAGCGGAAAGTCTGTTGTGAATATTTGTTGAATTCGTGTTGAATTTAGGTTGGTGTACATATACTTAAACCTTATGGCTGTGGAGTGGTAGAGAGGACTTGTTAATTTAGTAAGTATGTATATATATGTATATATATATATATATATATATATATATATATATATATATATATATATATATATATACATATACATAATACAGTACATATATACACACACATTTCAAAACAAATAGTAAAAAAATTACACCCAATTCACACACACAAATCACAATGCCTTACACACACACACAGAGAGAGAGAGAGAGAGAGAGAGAGAGAGAGAGAGAGAGAGAGAGAGAGAGAGAGAGAGAGAGAGAGAAAAGAGGTATTAATGACGTGTTATGCATTACGGCACAGCCAAACGATACCAGCTCATGAATCTTAGCAGCAGCCTGAATATTCATCTTCCGCTCCCGGCTGAAGAGTCCTGCGCTAAAATCAGGGTCTCATGAGGGGTCCTAGAAGGATTTTCGGGTGGGGAGGGGAGGGGAGGGGGGGCGTGTTTCCATGGGAACCAAAAACAAAAGAAGGGAGAAAAGATAAACCGGAGAAGAAATAAAAATAAAGAAGAATTGGAAGAGAAATAGGGATTAAGAAAGAGGAGAGAGAGAGAGAGAGAGAGAGAGAGAGAGAGAGAGAGAGAGAGAGAGAGAGAGAGAGAGAGAGAATCATTATCTAGCTATCTTCAATCATTATCTATTTGGGAATAACACTGAGAGAGAGAGAGAGAGAGAGAGAGAGAGAGAGAGAGAGAGAGAGAGAGAGAGAGAGATTCTTAATGAAAAATTAAAGCTAACTTTAATTTTGGGAAGAACACCAACAGAGATTAAGAGATTGACACACACACACACTCACAGAGAGAGAGAGAGAGAGAGAGAGAGAGAGAGAGAGAGAGAGAGAGAGAGAGAGAGAGAGAGAGACCTCTCTCACATTTTATTCCCCAAATTCCATCTCCTGGGTTCAACCTGACTTTGAAAAAGCCCCCAAAACCCCAGCCATTTTTACTATTACTTATCCAGACAAGTTCAGTACAGGGGCTGGAAAACTTTCTTCTTATCAACCTCCCAGGGGGAAAGCCCAGGGGGGGAGGGGAAAGCCCAGGGGGGAAAGCCCGCCCCCTCCCCCTCCCCCTTAAAAAGGTGCATCCGGAATTCCAACTTCTGTGGAGAGAGGGAGAAATGATAAAGAAAAATAATGGAATAGGGGAAAATATTCAAGGGGGAAAAAGGTCTCTTACGAGTGATCCAGGGAAATTCTACCGAAAAACGGATGATTCAGGGAAAATATGAAAGTCAGGCAGGGAAATTCTAGGGAAAAATTAGGGATAAATAAAAGTCATGAGGGAAATTCTAGGAAAAAGACAAAATTTAGGGAAAAATAAAAGTCATGAGGGAAATTCTAGGGGAAAAAAGAGAAAATTTAGGGACAAATGAAAGTCGTGAGGGAAATTCTAGGGAAAAAAAGGGCAAATTCAGGGAAGAATGAAACTCAGGAAAGAATGCAAAGGAACGTGAAAAGAGATAGGAAAAATGGGAAGGAAAGAGAGAGAAATGAGAGAGAGAGAGAGAGAGATAATGGGCTGTCATTAAAGCCTATTAATGACCTGGCCACTAATTTGTTTTGGGGGGGCGGGAAGGGGGCCTTTAATTCTTTGGTGTCGATCCAAATTATCATAAAAAACAAGAGGTATATTTAAGACGGTTAAACTAATAAGAATAATGAGAGAGAGAGAGAGAGAGAGAGAGAGAGAGAGAGAGAGAGAGAGAGAGAGAGAGAGAGAGAGTTCAAAAGCTTATGGGACGAGGGGAAGGGAGGGAAGAGAGGGGGTGGAGGAGGAGGGGGGATAAGTACGCGAGAACATGCACCTTTCATGTCATGAGCCCTGCCTTTGAAGAACTGAGAGAGAGAGAGAGAGAGAGAGAGAGAGAGAGAGAGAGAGAGAGAGAGAGAGAGAGAGAGAGATTCTTGAGTGGTTCCCTTTGGAAATTCACCCCACCTCTCTCTCTCTCTCTTTCATAACTACACTCTTAAAGACCTCTTCTGCCCAAGGCCAGGTCAGGTCATTAAAGCCTTACATTTTTATTTATTAATTCCAAAATATTAAAATTTGACTTAAAAAATTTTTTTTTTGCTGACAGCATAAAATAATGTACCGTGTGGTTAGTCGAATGTGGTGGGTCTGTTAGGGCGGATGGGGACATACAGGCCCTGGAAACCTCATCCCAACATAACTTGCTTAAGATTTGTAAGTTTAAAATTGTGTTTAGGCATCTCAAATATAACTTTTTATTGTGATGTTTTATATTTTTCCTTTAAATGCATTGTTTTAGAAAAATAACTACAGGTTTTGCTGCAAAAATAACTGGCATTTTTTCATTTATTTGTTATTGCCAAAATATAACTCGCCATTTTGTATTTAATCACATTATTGGCAAAATATAACTCGCCTATTGTATTTAATCACATTATTGGCAAAATATAACTCGCCATATTGTATTTAATCACATTATTGGCAAAATATAACTCGTCTTCTATATTTAATCACATTATTACCAAAATATAACTCTCCTTTTATATTTAATCACATTATTGGCAAAAATAACTCTCCTTTCATATTTAATCACATTATTGGCAAAATATAACTCGCCAATAACCATTAACTCTAATCACTGACAAAAAAATAACTACCCATTTTTATTCCATATTTTCTCGTTCTCAGCTGTTAGGAAAAGGACTTCTCTCTCTCTCTCTCTCTCTCTCTCTCTCTCTCTCTCTCTCTCTCTCTCTCTCCTTCCATTAGCCACCAAGAAGTTATTTTTTTCGTTTTATGTTTTCTTTAACTCCCCCCCCCCCCCCACCTCTTGCTTTCCACCAACCCCCTCCCCTCCCCCACCCTTGCTTTCCCCACACTCTTCTGCTTTGTTTGCAAGCACCTGCGTTTTCTTAGGTCCTTTTTTTTTTTGTTTGTGCTTTTTCCTGGCGTTTGTTTGATTTCTTCTCTCGTTTGCTCTCTGGGGTCGGTTCAGTTTTTTTTTCTGGGGGGAGGGAGGGGAGGGCAGGGACGGGAGGAAGGGGGTTCAAATGGAAGGTGTTTTAGTGTTGTTTTTTTTGGGGAGGGTTGAAGATGGTTTGTTGCTTATGATGTATGTATGTATATATATGTATATTTTTCATAGTTTTTAATTATATGTGATCTGTGGAAGCCTGTCTCTCTCTCTCTCTCTCTCTCTCTCTCTCTCTCTCTCTCTCTCTCTCTCTCTCTCTCTCTCATATATTATATATATAATATATATGTTTCAAAAAAGTCAACTAGGTTTAAAGTTCTTTCACTTTTTCATAAGTTTAATGTACACTGTCCTCTCTCTCTCTCTCTCTCTCTCTCTCTCTCTCTCTCTCTCTCTCTCTCTCTCTCTCTCTCTCACATACCTTGAATTGAACCTAAATCTTTCACAATATTTCTCACAATCCACGTTTCAAAAACCGTACCCCACTTTGTGTATTTCAAAACTCTCTCTCTCTCTCTCTCTCTCTCTCTCTCTCTCTCTCTCTCTCTCTCTCTCTCCCACAACGGACAACGAACAGATTTAGTGTTAATTTCGCCGCCCCCGCCCCTGCCCCCGCCAGACGATTTTTAAGAGAAGAAGCCACCACACCGTTTGCACTTAGTAGTATTAAACGGAGGATTTTGCGAGTCTTAATGGTGCATGATTTCACTTCTGGACGTAATGGTGCGCGCGCAATTAAGGGAGAGAGAGAGAGAGAGAGAGAGAGAGAGAGAGAGAGAGAGAGAGAGAGAGTCTGAGGAAGCATAGACCCAAGGAACACATTTTTAAACATGGATTGCAAGAGATTCAATTCATGGTATGGTAAAGAGAGAGAGAGAGAGAGAGAGAGAGAGAGAGAGAGAGAGAGAGAGAGAGAGAGAGAGAGAGAGAGACCTACATCAAACCCAATAAAAAAAAAGATAAAGAACACAATCAAAATATCAATTATCCTTCCAAAATAAACAATGACATTACCATACAAAGTGGTTTCTCCAGATGATTACAATATAAGATAAATAATCCCTTTTTCTAAGGTCGAACGAACTTGGGACAAAATACCTTTTCACTTTGGGGGGTAATCTCGCCCTTATTGGCTTCCAAGGCTCCTTTAAAAACAATTTTGCTTCGATTTGGAGAGAGAGAGAGAGAGAGAGAGAGAGAGAGAGAGAGAGAGAGAGAGAGAGAGAGAGAGAGAAGAGAAATTTCTAGCCAATGACCCCTGTGGTTGGGGGTTCGTCTTCTGAATAATAATAATAATAATAATAATAATAATAATAATAATAATAATAATAATAATAATAATAATAATAATAGAAGAAGAAGAAGAAGAAGAAGATAAATACAGAACAAAGGAATAAAGGAAGAGAGAATAATGAATAAGGAGGTGGAATCTACCTCCACGAGGTAATAATAGATGATTCCTCTGACGAGGTCATCTCATTATTCATTATATTATTTCTCGCCTGGGTCAGGGTAAAGTAACAATGCCCTGATTGGGTGGGGAGAAAGAGAGGTGGGTTAGGGAGGGAGTGTGTTGGGTACGGGGGAGGGGGGAGGTAGTACGCCATAACCACAGGGGGTCAATGCCCCCCTTACCCCTTCCAGCATCCCTATAACTCTAAGCATCCAAAGGTAACGGTACCCTGCTTGGGAGAGAGAGAGTCAGAGAGAGAGAGAGAGAGAGAGGAGGGGGTAAGGGAGGGAGTGTAGAGGGTAGAGGAGGTAGTACATCATAACCACAAGGAGGGAGGGGGCAATGCAATACCCCTCCCATTCCAAGCCCCCCCCGCCCCGCCCCCTCCCGCAGTCAGCATCTTTCCGAGAAGCCTACGAGTGACTCCAGATGCCTACCTGGCGCGTATCTGCCTTCAGATAAACAATACCCCGTTACCATGGCAACGCGCGGAGGACGCTGCTCCTCTCCTCTCCTGTACACTGATCCCGCGCAATCAATATGCTTTTGTAATAAACTTGCACACGCTTCAAATGACTCGTCTCATTGACTCGATGTTTGGGCTACCGGTGCTAGCTTGCGGAGGAAGGAGCGGTGTTGTCTTCGGGCGAGAGAGAGAGAGAGAGAGATTTCATGCTACAAGTCTCCTGGATTCCAGGAAGAGTGGAGGAGTGATTTTTTTTTTAAGAGATGCGAGAGAGTGTTCGTTCTTCTTCCAGGATGCGGGAGGAATTCGACTACTCCAGGAGATCTGAGATGATTTGGGGAAGATCTGAGTAGGTTTTGGGGGGGAGGAGGTCTGAGAAGATTTGGGGAAGATCTGAGCAGGTTTGGGGAAGATCTGAGCAGGTTTGGGGGAGATCAGAGAAGATTTGGGGAAGATCTGAGTAGATTTGGGGGGAGAAGATCTGAGAAGATTTGGGGAAGATCTGAGAAGATTTGGGGGAAGATCTGAGAAGATTTGGGGAAGATCTGAGTAGGTTTGGGGGGAGAAGGTCTGAGAAGATTTGGGGAAGATCTGAGTAGATTTGGGGGGAGATTTTTGCATGAATAGAGAAACATTATTCACTGTTTACGAACTAGAAAGGTATTTACTTACACAAACATACAAATACAAACAGATAAATAGATGTCTATCACATATTAGCTGCCTCGGCTACAAAGCACTGCAGTTAAGTGCCCACCAGGTTCATAATGCAGCCGTAGAATGGGATTTTTTTTAGAAGGAGTCTAAAGCACTGTACCCAGCCCAGAGCTTCCTTGGCTGCAACCACAGCAGTTAAGTGACCACCAGGTACGTAATTCAGTTGTGGAATGGGGTTTTTGTAAAATCACTCATTGCCAAGGGGTCAGTTTGAAATGAAAGAATGACCTTGAGGATTGTGCCCAAATGCAGCAATAGGCCCGAGGGGGGTAGGGGGCTCCCCTCAGAAAATCATCCAATGGAGGGGGCATTATATTAGTTTCCTTAATTTTTTTTTATTATTTTATTTTCTTTATTGATAGGATACTTCTAATGTGCGTAGATTTGCCGTACCTTATTTTGTAAAGCTAATTTTCATTCATTTCTATATATTAATTTATCTTTTTTTTGGCTTCGTTTGCCTGCGTGTTTATGCGTATGAGAGAGAGAGAGAGAGAGAGAGAGAGAGAGAGAGAGAGAGAGAGAGAGAGAGAGAGAGAGAGAGAGAGAGAGAGAAACTAAAGTATATCACATCTATATGAAATAATGCAATTTTCTTTGCTTTATTTGTGTGTGTGTGAGAGAGAGAGAGAGAGAGAGAGAGAGAGCTAAACACAAACGCAAACATATCACATTCCAGAAAAACGGATTTTGCAAGGACCTTTCCCGCCCACCCCCCAAAAAAAACATTAGCCCAAACATCAGACGAAAATAGCAAGAAAAAATATAAAAATATAAAAAAAAAAATAATTAAAACTCTGAAAACACAAACGGAACTTAGCTTGAATAAACAGGGCTTATTAAAGTTGATGTTTTGGAGGGGAAAAAATGTCCTCTCAATGTTCGCTGACTTCTCGCGATATTTTGCAAAAAAAAAAAAAAAATTTTTGGGCAAAATTTTTTTGGCCAAAAATTTTTTTTGGAAAATTTTTTTGGCAAAAAATGTTTGAAAAAATTTTGGCCAAAATTTTTTTGGGCAAATATTTCTGCAACAAGGGTTCCCTGGAGGGGCGGGGAGGGGGGGCATTTAACTCGAATATTTAACAAGAATATTCAACCAGAATATTTAGATATTTTGCAAATTTTCTTAGTAAGTTTTTTTGGCAGACTTTTTTCGGCAAACATTATTTTAGCGAGTGTTTTCTTGCAAACTTTTTTTACCAAACAATTTTTGGCAAACATTTTTTATCAAACATTTTTTAGCAAACATTATTTTAGCCAACTTTTTTGGAAAACTTTTTTTGGAAAACGATTTTTTTAGCAAATACTTTTTGGCAAGCATTGTTTTTAGCAAATTTTATTTGGCAAACATTTTTTTTAGCAAACTTTTTTGGAAAAGATTTTTTTAGCAAATATTTTTGGGCAAACATTTTTTTGGCAAACATTTTTGGCAAGCACTTTTTAGCAAACGTTTTTTTGGCAAACATTATTTTAAGCAAACATTTTTTGGGCAAGCATTTTTTAGCTAAAACATTTTTATCAAACTTTTTTTGAAAAATTTTTTGGTAAACTTTTTTTTCGAAAAAATTTTTAAAGGCAACAATTGCTTAGCAAACATTTTTTGGCAAACATTTTTCGCAACAAGAGACCCTAAGAATATTCAAACACTTTTTAAACAGACTCTTAGTGGATTTATAAAAAAATAAAATTATAAAACAAACTTTAATTATTTTTTTGAGAATAAAATATTGTTTTGATTTATTTTTTAACTTTATTTTGAGTTTAAAAAATAGTGATTTAATTTCCAAATTGTTGAGAAGAAATTATCAATTATTTTTAACAATATTTCTTCTTGTTCTTCTTCTTCTAATAATAATAATAATAATAATAATAATAATAATAATAATAATAATAATAATAATAATAATAGTAATAATAATAATAATAAAGAGTCAGTGAACTTGTGTCAATGGACTCAATAGTCACCCCGCCCACCTCGTGACGTCACTGCGCGAGAAGACCCCAAAACTCGTCCGCTTCTGCGCAAGCCTCACCTTAATCCCACCTTGATATTATGAAATGTTATTTACAATGGCTCTGAATTGAGCGCGCGAGCACGCCCGCTTACCTGGAAACGTTTTGTGCAAATTCCGTAATTCTGTGACAATTTGCGAGGCAAATATTCCTTTGCGCCGAGTTAAGAAGTGGCTTGAAAATGAATGTTGTAATGTGGAGAGAGAGAGAGAGAGAGAGAGAGAGAGAGAGAGAGTTCTTACCTTTAAGGTGATGTTTCTTATGCAAAACAATGGTTGACAATGATGGTTATCACGGCAGAGAGAGAGAGAGAGAGAGAGAGAGAGAGAGAGAGAGAGAGAGAGAGAGAGAGAGATTTTGTATTTTGATGTGTACATGAGAGAGAGAGAGAGAGAGAGAGAGAGAGAGAGAGAGAGAGAGAGAGAGAGAGAGAGAACAATTGATCTTTTTCTTTCTCTCTTATCATTCTGAATGTTTAACATACAATGGGCCTGGTCAATCCCTGGAGAGATGACCACCAATGAACGCTCTACACAGCTGGCATATAAAAAATAAGCTTCAGTGACAATCCCAGCGGGCCAAAGGCGTGAGGCTAGCACCCTCATCCCAAAAACTACTGGGAAAAACTAAAGAATTATTTCTGTCCAATTTCTCAAATCCAGAAATGACTTAGCCAATAGAATATTGACAACTAAATTTGGTTACAAAATCATGACAGTTTTGAGAATCTTCCAGTATTACTTCAGAGATGATAATGATGGTGAAGAAGGAGAAGAAGAGAAGAAGAAGAAGAAGAAGAAGAAGAAGAAGATGATGATGATAAAGAGGGGAATAGATTAAAGACTGGAATAAATTAAGAGGGGGAAAGGCAGCCTGGAACCAGCCGAGCAGAAACAGGTTAATAATATATTATCCTATGATGTCCTTTTCCAGAGACCCTTCATCACTCCTCAAGCCATCCAACCATCCACGTTCCATGAATGGAACTGGAAGGTCCTAGGCCTTCCAGAAAGGGGGGTGGGATGGGTAGGAGACGGGGGGAGGGACAGAATTCCATTCCAGAGGGAGGAAGATGTATAAATATACAAACTTAGAGAAAAAAATCCTTAACAGGTGGAAGGATATTGAAGGCCTCTCTTTCCAGAATGTGAGTCGTCTTTCCAGATACTATGGCAGCCTCCTTCCAGATGGTGGTAGGGACGCCTTCCTTTTAGAAGCGTTGCTGGAAAGGTCTTCCAGGGAACTCGTAGGAAGAGCAGGAGCATACCTACCTTTTCAGGGCAGGGAAAGGAAAGGACTTAGCTACTCTCCTTTCCAGGATATTGAAACAAGGGACTTCATCTTCCTTCCAGGACATGGAAAAGGAGTGGGGGGACTTTATCTTCCTTCCAGGACATGGAAAATGAGGGGGGGGGCTTTATCTCCGTTCCAGGACATGGAAAAGTGGGGACTATATCTCTCTTCAGGGCATGAAAAGGAAGACTTAATCTCCCTTCCAGGATATGCAAAAGGAGTACTTTACCTCCTTTCCAGGACATGGAAAAGGGGAACTTTATCTTCCTTCCAGGATATGGAACAGGGAGACTTTACCTCCCTTCCAGGCCATGGGAATGGACTTTAACTCTCTTCCAGGACATGGGAAAGGTGATGTCTCCTACCTCCTTTCCAGGTTATGGAAAAAGGTATCGCAGCAACCTCCACCTTTCAGGTCAGGGAAAGGCGACATCGCCCTCCTCCCTTCCAGAGGAGATAGATAGATAGATAGATAGATAGATAGGAGGAGGAGGTGTTGTCCAACTCCCCTCCCCCTCCCCCCTTTGACTTCCAGCATCATCAAAATAACGACATCCAGGGATCTGGGGTCGCCGGGAGAAAAACAAGATAATAAAGAACATAGTTTATATAAATCAATAAATTTGGGGAACCCGGGTGACATACAAAAAGGAAGGTACCCTGGAAGGTACCTCTCTCTCTCTCTCTCTCTCTCTCTCTCTCTCTCTCTCTCTCTCTCTCTCTCTCTCTCTAAGACCAGCCCCACATACAAATAACACCAGACCCCAATTCTAACCTTTTTGGTATATCTTCCGAGACGAGGGGGCGGGGGATGGGGGGCGCGTCTCCCCACCCCTCTCCCGCCCCGCCCCCTTCCAAACCGCCTTTGAAGATCAGCAGTATTAATTACAAGAAGTTAATCTCTCGTATCCAAGAGAGGACTTTAATCTAAGGAGCTAATTCACATTTAAAAGCGGAGTGCCCCAAGGCTGATGTCTTTGATAGGCCCTTATGAGAGTCGGGATCCTAATGGCTTCGGTAGGCTGGTCTAGACCACGTGGTTTTGGTGGAAGCTGCATTTCTTAATAGAAAGTGATCGTGCATTTTTAAAATCATTTCCTGGAATGTTTTCCAGAAGTAAAATAAATAAATAAATAAATAAAGTGCATTTTTAATTTTAAATAAAAGTGGGATAGCGTTTGTCTATAACTGAAGATGAATATGTGTGAACTGCATTTCTTAGGAGGAAGTGAAGGTGCATTTCTTAATCAATTCAAATACTGGAAGAATATTGTTGCATTTTGCTGAAAAAATTATTTATTTAAAGAAAACTGGAATTTATTTTTCCATAGCTGAAAATAAACAGGTAATGCAAAGTACATTTCTTAGTGGGAATTGAACACGCATTTCTCAATCATTTCCTCCAATGTTTTCATAAGGAAAAATGAACATATATAAAAAAAACTGTTTTATTTGAAGAAAAATATAATAGCATTTGTCTATGCAGATAAATACTGCATTTCTTAAAAATGCATAAAAATTGTAAAACCGAATCAGTAATAATATAGATATATATTATTCAATGAAAGCAATTTACAACTTCAAATTTACAGTCACACCTGTCAAACAACTCTCTCATAACTTGATAATACGATAATTATTGAATAATTCATTACTAATCTGTGGACAAAAAAAAAATCGAATACCCTGTCCACCCGAAAACTGGACCGCCCCCCTTATAAAACCCTCCCCCAAAAAATAACGCCATACCATTTCCATCAATAAACGCCAAATAAATACATCCCCACTTATTTAAAAACGTCCCGTTATTTGGCAATAACGCAGGGTAAAATACACATTTTAACGGCCGGGCCATTTGTACCGAGCACCCCAAAAACTCGCATATGAATTTCCCTTTTCCTAAAATGATTATTTTCGTCGAAATTATGAGAGCCGACATCATAATACCCAATAAGCTTTCGGCGTGAAAGGTAGCGGCCATATTTCACGGGGTTTTTATATTAGCGAAAATGCCGCGTGGATATTTCGCGGGGTTTTATGTTGGCGGAAATGCCGTTTGACAATGCGTTGTTCTCTCTCTCTCTCTCTACATGTATATATATGTAAATAACTGTTATCATATAACTTTTATATACTGTAATTCAATGTATAACTCTTATTATTATTATTATTATTATTATTATTATTATTATTATTATCGACAACAAAAATTATCTTCAAAATGAAGCGTTTGAATGAAAAACAGAAGTTGTCGACAATAATAATAATAATAATAATAATAATAATAATAATAATAATAATAATATTTTCTCAGAACTAACAACAACAATAATTATACTCAAAAGATACGAAACAACAATAAAACAACAATAATTATAAGCTTAAAATAAATAAAATATAAAAATATAAAAGAAACAACACGCATATAAATCTTTGACTTGCAAGACTCTGCAACAATGGCAAGAGAGAGAGAGAGAGAGAGAGAGAGAGAGAGAGAGAGAGAGAGAGAGAGAGAGAGAGAGAGAGAGAGAGAAGGGGTTAAACACAAAGGGCATGGCTACAGAGGCGCTCTAGCAACCAACACCCACCATGGAGGGAGGTGGCCTAAGGGCGTCCCTGGGATCTGGTTACACCTGAACTTACCGGAACGGGTGCTGCCGCCGTGTAACCTGAGGAGGAGGAGGTGGAGGAGGTGGGGGGAGGAGGAGGAGGAGGTGGGGGAGGAGGTGGGGAGGAGGAGGTGGGGGGAGGAGGTGGGGAGGAGGAGGAGGAGGAGGAGGTGGAGAAGGTGGAGGAGGTGAAAGGACCACCCCAAGGGCAGGACCATCCCCAACCTCAAAAGGGGGACATCTACGTCGATTCCCCATCTCGTTCCCTACTTGAAGGGGGCACCTTTCCCTCCCTCCCTCCCCCTCTCCCCCTTGGGGGAGGGATCCTACCCTAAGGAGACCATTGCCCTATCCCCGAGGACGTGTCCTTCAGGATCAAACCCCCTTCCGAGGATCCTCCGCAGGGGACACCAGCCCCTTCCGAGGATCCTCTGCAGGGGACCAACCCCTCCCGAGGATCTCATTTTAGAGGTTAGAATCCCAGGGGACCTTTTCCCGTTAGGATCCACCTTCCGAGGAGGACGCCTCATTTAAGGTGACCTAAACGAGTCCTATAACACCACGGAGGATCCGACGTAGGACTCCCTGCATAATGGCCCATCCTGTGAGGTGGTTCTAATCCAAATCCTATCCTAAACCCATCCTCCCTTCGTAGGATATGATCAAGGGTGACTTCAGATTGGTCCTATGCACAAAACCTTCTCTCCTTCTCGTAGGATATGACGGAGGCGTGGGGGCTTGGGGTTTATGGGGGGTCCTATAGCATACGATTACCCATATCAGATTATATAACCCAACCCCACCGCAGGGTTGTGTGGGGTTATAGCGGTGGGTTGTGTTTTCAAACAGACGGCATGACAGGATGGATTCAGTTACGATAGGATTTGGAGTCAAAAGGATAAGAATATATATATATATATATATATATATATATAT
The DNA here is from genome assembly GCF_040412425.1 of Macrobrachium rosenbergii. Lineage (NCBI taxonomy): Eukaryota > Metazoa > Arthropoda > Malacostraca > Decapoda > Palaemonidae > Macrobrachium > Macrobrachium rosenbergii. Next base: position 1,324,671 of record NC_089775.1, on the reverse strand, counting down.
ATATATATCTTCAATATATAAATAATTAAAACTCTTCAATAATAAATAATTAAAATAAAATATAAATAAATAACTCAATATTTTTGAGTTGTGATGCATATTACATTTTAATCTATGACAGGAAACGTCTTGAAATAATTAAGTTTCAGATCTTCACTAATTAATTTTTCAAGATCCGAGAAAACATTATGTAAAACAGTTACTCTTTTGATGAGTTAGGAATTAGTTAAGGAATTTGGTTGGAAGTTATATCAGGACATTACTGCAGCTGATTACGCTGAAGTTTTGATTGTTTGGTCTAATTTTTTTTTTGTAAAAAAAAATTTGAAGTCTGTAAAAAATTTTTTTATTTGTAATTTTTCCTTTTGGAATTTGTATAAAAAAATTTTATTTATAACATTTCTTATTTGTAAATTCTTTTTCAGTTTTGTAAATTTTTTTAATCTGTAAAAAAATTTTTAGTTTGTAAAAATTTGTTTTTGAAATTTGTAAAAAATTTTTTGTTATTTGTAATTTTTAATTTGCTAAATTTTTTCTTTTTGAAATTTGATATTTTGAAATTTTTTAGTATTCTGTAACTTTTTTTGGTAAAAATAATTTTCTTTTTTTTAATTTAAAGTAATTGTTTTGGATATTTGTATAAATAATTTTATCTAAAATTTGTAAAAAAAAATTATTTGGGGAAATTTGTAAAAATAAATTTTTATCGAAATTTTAAAAAAATATTGTTTTTGGAAAATTGTAAAAAAAATTTCGGGGGAAATCTGTAATAAAAATTTTTGTGGAAATTTGTAGAAAAATGTTTTTAAATATGTAAAATAATTCTGTTATTCTCTAACTTGTAATATATATATATATATATATATATATATATATATATATATATATATATATATATATTAATTTGTAAAATATTTTTAACTTTTTCAATTTAAAAGATATTCTTCAATATGTCAAGACTTTGGAACCCGATTCTTGCCCATATTTTCCCTGAATGATAAAACTCTGGAATTCGTGAGTTAATTAGCTGAAAAATAATCATGAAGATTGGAAAGCTTATACTTCAAGGAAAACAGAAGCAAGAATCGAATTCCAAAGCGGCCCTTTGAAGACTGGAAAGTCTTATAATTCCAGGAAAAACAGAGGCAAAAATTGAGTCCCAAAGCCAGTTGACGCAAGGACAACAAGCCAATTAGGCAAAATCTATAAAGCGAATGTTTTATTTTAAAAGTGACAGCTAAAAAATCCGTTCAAAAAACGGCTAAAAAAACCAGGTTATGACGTCATTCTCATTAACACAGAAATTCGCTGAGTCAGCTAAATCTGTAAAGCTTTGACAGCGAGACTGGTTTGCATACTCACACACGTTTTAATTGCTGTTGTGTTTCAATATTTTTTATTCTGTTTTGCAACCGGATCATTTATACATATTTTTATCTCTCTCTCTCTCTCTCTCTCTCTCTCTCTCTCTCTCTCTCTCTCTCTCTCTCTCTCTCTCTCTCTCACACATACAAAATTAATTTGCTGTAATATTTCAATATTTTTATTTTGCTTTGGGATTGGATCATAATATAAATCTCTCTCTCTCTCTCTCTCTCTCTCTCTCTCTCTCTCTCTCTCTCTCTCTCTCTCTCTCTCTCTCTCTCTCGATAACCTAGTTAATAACAAGGATTCATGCAGAATAATAAGAGACATATAGAGAAATATAATTTTGGTGTAGGTCATATCAATATTCACTGTCTCTCTCTGTCTAAACAGAGAGAGAGAGAGAGAGAGAGAGAGAGAGAGAGAGAGAGAGAGAGAGAGAGAGGATATAAATACACACACAAAAATAAATATGTATAGAAGTTGCAGAAACCCCATTTTGAGAAGCGATATTAACAATTTCTCTGGCCAACAGCTGGTGCTGACTTCGCCACGAAACGAGGTGTGTGCTGAAGCCTTCGACCCCTGTTCCCACCACCCACCCCTCCCCGTTCCAGCCCCCCTGGTCCCTCCCCAATCTGTTATGGATGCTTTTTAGGAGACGCCTTTAGCCGGGTTCTAATGCTTCCCCATTTTTGGGGGAGGTGGCGAGCCCCATTTTCCAATTCTATTTCATCTACTTGTCAGCCAATCCTCACCCGTTCCCGTGAGGGTGGCATCCACCCTACCTTCATCCAATCTCCCTCATTTTGTTGGGGGGACAGCCTCAAATATCCTACTCGCTTTCCCCATCTTTCTCCCTCAATTTGGGGGAGATATCCCCAACATTCCAACCTCCCATTTGGGTGAGACACGCCCACAACCTAGTATCCCCTTCCCCAAATATCTCCCCGTGTTTTGGGGAAGCGCTCACCCACCACCCAAGCACCCTCATTCCTCACCCATCTCCAGCATTGAGGGAGAAACAATCCCCACCATTTGGGGGGTAAATCCCCCCCCCCCAGAATCTAATACATTCCTCATAACACTTTCCACAATTTGATTTGGCACCCACCTGCAACCCTTCCCCAACCACTCCCCCACCATTTCCCCAACACCCCCGGCCCTCATTTGGGGGAGAAACCTCCCCACCCCACCCCCACCCGCGTCCCTTCCCCAACATAAAAACCATCAAGATATGTAAATTCCTGACGTTTTACTTCAAGCTGAGGAAAGGCATTTTAATATTTATTTTCGAAAGAGAGAGAAGACCCAACAGCAGATGTTGCCCTGACATTGTTGTAGCTATAACCGCCATTATGAGGTTGTTTTGGGCGTGTTGTTGCGTCTCCACGACGGTCTACAACAACATCAACAACTTAAGAAGGGAAATAGGTGTTTGTGGGGTCTTCAAAGCCAATGGGATTCAAAACAAATTGCACCTCCAGACTTCATAAAGGGTTGTGCCTCTCAAGGTCCCATGAGGGAATCTTGAGGTGTAATTTCGAACAGATTACATTTGAAGATACGATTTAAAGACTCGAAATGGAATTCCTAATGAATTACTTTATTATTATTATTATTATCATTATTATTATTATTATTAGATGTGAATCAAATATATTTTTCTGTTTTCAATGAATGCAGAAAAATGTCTGTAAAGTCCCCCCAAAAATGACAAGGGTTAGAGAGAGAGAGAGAGAGAGAGAGAGAGAGAGAGTCTTTCTGGCAGTGCATCCTTCCGTAGAATATCCAATCACTGAAGGATTCCCAGATAGGAATTATAAGTGGATAAAGGCTTTCGTGAAAACACACACTCTCTCTCTCTCTCTCTCTCTCTCTCATGATTTACATCACCTCAATTAATTTCTACCTCTAGTGGATCTACAAATATGACAAAATGTATAATGCAATCTCTCTCTCTCTCTCTCTCTCTCTCTCTCTCTCTCTCTCTCTCTCTCTCTCTCTCTCTCTCTCTCTCTTTTCCTACTCGTATAAACACATATTTCCACACTCTCTCTCTCTCTCTCTCCTGCAGTGACTGTCAACAGGAGAGAGAGAGAGAGAGAGAGAGAGAGAGAGAGAGAGAGAGAGAGAGAGAGAGAGAGAGAGAGAGAGAGAGGGCATTCTTGTCACACAACCACAGTTTGCCTCCGGCGATTTTGAGGACACTTAATCTTTTACTTCTATTCTGGGAAGAAGAAGAAGAAGAAGAAGAAGAAGAAGAAGAAGAAGAAGAAGAAGAAGAAGAAGAAGAAGAAGAAGAAGAAGAGTAGGAGGAGGAGGAGGAGGAGGAAGGATAAATGAGACAGAAAAAAGAAACACTAAAATTATATATAAAAAGTGAAAAAACTCCTCAGGAATCTTTCCCACATCCAGAGAGACCCTACTCAACCTGGTCAGCTACTAAATGACGTCATAACCATTCTATGACAGCATCAAAATTGTAATTCTCTTAATTCATGGTATCTACCATTTACTTAATGCCATATTTACTCAAATTCCACTTCTCTAATCATTCTCAAACTTACACTGATCATTTTCATAATTCAAACTCCTCATTTTTCATATCTGGGTTATGTATGATAAGTTAGTTTGAGATATATAATCTTTGAGTTAATATATATAAAATTTATTATATTATATTTAATAAATAAATAAATATATATATATATATATATATATATATTATATTATATATATATATATATATATCATCACAAGAATCTTAGCAGTGTCAAAAAATAAAAAATCAGACGAAATTAAAAAATAAAAATTTAAAAAAATAAAAATTACCATTGAACCAACTAAGAGTCCCCCCAAAAAATACCAAAAAAAGTAAAAAAAAATAGGCAAAATAATAAAAAAAAGTCCGTGAAACCTTTTCATTAACCTTTGGCAACATGAATTCACAAGAAACACTTCTTTCGCTTTTAAAAAAAAATGGGGGGGGGGGGCACTGGCCCCGTTTAAAAAAACAACGATGTTGTTGCTCACAGGTTTTCCATTAAAAAGTGTCGTTGGAAGGAAATTAACTGAAGGAAGACGCTATTAGTTTTTACTACCCACTTCGACACATACACACACACACATACACACATGCACATACACATACACACATACATATGTATATATATTGAGGGAGAAAGGTGTTGGAGATAGCAATCTCCAACAAAATTTTATCTTAAATTGACAACTGATTTAAAAGCCTAATTTGTAGTGCCAGGTTCTCTCTCTCTCTCTCTCTCTCTCTCTCTCTCTCTCTCTCTCTCTAAAGAGAGAGAGAGAGAGAGAGAGAGAGAGAGAGAGATATATATAGACAACCTGGCCCTACAAATTAGGCAACTAAACCACTTATCAATTTAAGATAAAAAGTGTTGGAGACTTATCTCCAACAACTTTCTCTCTCAATACACCCTCACCTCCTTCCCATACCCCTACACCTAACACCTACACCCGCCCACCTACACCCATGCCTAAGCAGCCTCTAACTAATCCATTAAACCCCCCGAATGTTTGTTCCTAAACGAATTCAGAAGAACTAAAAGACTGATATGTTAAGATCTCTAAACATTGGTTACCGATATTGGACATTGATTGGATGGGTGTCCTTTCCTGTGGCGTGTCGTCTTATAGTCCTCCTTCCACCCCCGCCCCCCCCGGGGGGGGGAAATTCTTCATGCATTATAACCCCTCTACACGACGTTCATTCCCGTCAAGACAAGGGTAAAGCAATGAGAGAGAGAGAGAGAGAGAGAGAGAGAGAGAGAGAGAGAGAGAGAGAGAGAGAGAGAGAGCTCCTGGCCTGGTCGTGGAGACGGTCACTTGAGGAGCCTCGCAATATCCTGTCTGTCGGAGGGCCAAGTTCGGTGATTTTTGGTGGTACCGTGTCGTCTTGGTAGGATATCCTTCCAATACTTGTTTCCTCTCGGTCTCTTGATCCGCCTGAGAGAGAGAGAGAGAGAGAAAGAGAGAGAGAGAGAGAGAGAGAAAGGAGATTTATTTTCTTCATTTGAAAGATTCTTCATTTTGCTGTGAGAGAGAAGAGAGAGAGAGAGAGAGAGAGATCTAAAAGAGAGAAAGAGAAGATCACCTTGGTCCATTTTGAGAGAAGAAGAGAGAGAGAGTATCACTTTTACTTTGGGACGAGAGAGAAAGAAGGAGATTTATTTTCTTCGTTTGAAAGATTCTTCATTTTGCTGTGAAAGAGAGAGAGAGAGAGAGAGAGAGAGAGAGAGAGAGAGCAAATCAGCAAATCCTAAAACGAACAAGATCACCTTGGTCCCTTGAAAAGGAGAGCGAGGTGTGAAAGGGTGGGAACACAAAAGAAAGGTGAGAATTCCATCTCTCTCTCTCTCTGCACATAGCCAGGAGAAGGTTAGTTTTGTTGGAGTGTTGGAGTGTTGGAGAGAGGGAGAGAGGGAGATACTCCCCCGGCGTTGTATTTCATCATAAAGCTGTCGCGATTTTTTGTTTGGATTTTTCATCTGTGGGGATTTTGTTCCATTTTTTTTTATCATCAAAAAAGGATTACTTTTTTCTACTGACCTCCGGATTTTTCTACCAGTTTTCCATTTTCCAGGGATTTTTTTTCGGTCACGGTTTGTGTTTTTCGATTTTTTGAAAATTTTTCCATATATGTTTTTTATTCTATTTTTTCTTTCCTTTCCTGATTTGTTTTGGTGACAATTTTTTCTATTTTTTGTCTATTTTTTTTGGAAGTTTATTGATTTTTTTTACAATCGTAAAAAATCGTGAAAAATTATCAAGATCCTAAAATTTTTTTTTTTATTTTCAGCTCAAATTTTCGTTTTTCTTTCTTTATCTCACTGAGATTTAATCCCGGCAACAACGAGGACCCCTTTGAACAATTTCTTCCAAGGGGAGAATAATAATAATAATAATAATAATAATAATAAATAAATAAACAAAGTATGAACCTCCTCTCAACTTCCTAAAGGAACACCTCTCACCATTCTTCCACTTCCCTCTTTCTTCCCCCTCATTCGTTATTCTTTCCACCGTTTCCTCGCCTCTTCCCTCCTTCATTAAGAACTTTCCTTACCTCCTTTGTTCGTCTTCTCGTCTCTGTCTCCCAACTGTTGGCAAATGCATCAGTGGGTGTCCACTGCTTTCTAAACTTCCCTGCCAACCTTTTTGGGGGATGTACATATCTCGAGTGGTCGACGCTTCAGATATATATATATTTTTAGTGACTCAGGTATCTTTCACTGTCTCTCCAGCGCCATTAATCCTGTGGGATGAATCCTACGCTGGTAGTGTAGGATTTGAGTCGTGTTCTGAAGGATTTATGTCGCGACAAATTGTTTGGAAGCCTACACAATGGTTTGGACAAGGCAGCCATCGATTATAATTGCCCCTATATATATGTAAATAAATATATAAATACATCTATTATATATACAAAAGTACGTAAATCTATCTATCTATCTATATATATATCTATCTATATAGATAGATAGATAGTTAGACAGATATATATAAATATATAAAAATTCTCGCAGCAAAGCACAGCAGCGCTTTAGGGTTTAAAGAGACGTTAACACCTCCTTTGCCTCGAAGACCGCTCGAGGGGTGAGTGAGAGAGTTTAACAACATCGTATAAAATGATGGTGGGCCGTTACAGAGGCCATCATTTCTCTCTCTCTCTCTCTCTCTCTCTCTCTCTCTCTCTGTGTGTGTGTGTGTGTGTGAGAGAGAGAGAGAGAGAGAGAGAGAGAGAGAGAGAGAGAGAGAGAGAGAAAGCATCTCATTCAGAGCCACTTATAAGCATACAAGCCACTTTCTTCCTGACATTTTTTGATTCAAACAATGACTGGCGTCGCAAATACCCTGGTAATTGACCCAGCCTATTACCAAAACAGTAATTAACCTATTAATTACTCTATTTTCACCTGCGCACGATCTGAAATGCATGCGCGCGCGCGCACGCAAAGACCAAAGGTCAAAATAGAGAGTAATTACCTTGGGAAACAATCGATTGAATTTTCGATGTTTTTAGCAATGCGTAGCGTTTGACGGTCGCGCAGTCGCTTGCGCGCGCGGAAACATACAGGAAAAGAGTCCTTGTTTCAAGACTGCGTAGCGACTGGCGGTTATACGCGCGTGCGCACGCGCATGAGCGCAAAATGGGCCTAGACAGGGAAATATATCTCGTTTCAGAACAGAGATTTGGGGCTTGGATATTAATTGTATTCATGCGGCAATCAACGAGGACCGTGATTCATATGGAAGTACAAGAATTCAAGAGCTAAATTGGTCTACAAAACGCCTGTAGAACTGTAGAAGAGAGAGAGAGAGAGAGAGAGAGAGAGAGACTAGCTCTCTCTCTCTCTCTCTCTCTTAAATACATATTTCCAACTTGGTTCGTCATTGGTCCTCAAGGATGTTATTCCAGATTTGAACTCTCTCTCTCTCTCTCTCTCTCTCTCTCTCTCTCTCTCACAGAATCTAATTCTTGTTTACGCTTCTCTCTCTTTCTCTATCTGTTTCTCTCTTTCACAGAATTTAATTCTCTCTATCTCTCTCTCTCTCTCACTTGTCACAAATTTGGCCAAAATCATTCTCTCTCTCTCTCTCTCTCTCTCTCTCTCTCTCTCTCACTTGTCACAAACCTTGCTAAAATCATGCTCTCTCTCTCTCTCTCTCTCTCTCTCTCTCTCTCTCTCTCTCTCTCTCTCTCTCTCTCTCAGGGAACCGAGAGATTCATCAGCACACATCAAAACGTATGATACATCTCGACACCATTTTGACGTCCAATCTCTCATCCTGGAATACAGGTAAGACGAATTCCCACTGACGAGAGACACACGTTGGAATGTCTTGAAAACACCCCTTCCCCCTTTTCCCCCTTTCCCCCCCACCTAAACTAACCCCTCCCCGCCCTAAACAAATGATTGAGTTATTGTAGCTTGTCTTAAATGACTGAAACCATATTAATCTTATCATTGATTTTAGTTGTTTATTTTCTTACTTTTTGTGATTATCAGTTATTTCCCTTCCATTCTTCTTTATACTGTTTCCCCCCGATGCTGAGAGAGAGAGAGAGAGAGAGAGAGAGAGAGAGAGAGAGAGAGAGAGAGAGAGAGAGGAGGTTGCAGATGAAGCGAAGATGTCCAATTCAGGAACAATACGCGATGGAGACGGGGATAGATGAGGATTGACAAACCCTTCCCCCAACAATGGGGGAGGGGGGGGCCCCAACAAAGAGGGAGAAGGCAGGTCCGTTCCTGTGATACATGAGAGAGAGAGAGAGAGAGAGAGAGAGAGAGAGAGAGAGAGAGAGAGAGGCATGGATTTGGCTAGGTTTATGGAGAGAGAGAGAGAGAGAAAGTGAGAGAGAGAGCATGGTTTTGGCTAGGTTTATGGAGAGAGAGAGAGAGAGAGAGAGAGAGAGAGAGAGAGAGAGAGAGAGAGAGAGAGAGAGAGAGAGAGCATGATTTTGGCTAGGTTTATGGAGAGAGAGAGATTATCAAATGTTTGATACCCCTAAACTAGCACTGTAGCAATAACTATAAGAGAGAGAGAGAGAGAGAGAGAGAGAGAGAGAGAGAGAGAGAGAGAGAGAGAGAGAGACGGCGCACACACAAACACCGTGTCTCGGTGTTGTTGTTCTGCCAGAAGACGTCAGCAACAAACAATGAAACAACACGGACGCCAACCTTGGCATCTGTCGATAGCCCGTGTCGAAGGCCTTTCCAGATTAACATATACATGGGATCTCTCTCTCTCTCTCTCTCTCTCGACGCACAGACCAACAATAATGGAAAGAATATGTTTCAGATAAGACGTGTGAAGTACTCTCTCTCTCTCTCTCTCTCTCTCCATAAATCTAGCCAAAATCATGCTCTCTCTCTCTCTCTCCATAAACCTAGCCAAAACCATGTTCTCTCTCTCTCTCTCTCTCTCTCTCTCTCTCTCTCTCTCTCTCTCTCATAAACCTAGCCAAAACCATGTTCTCTCTCTCTCTCTCTCTCTCTCATAAACCTAGCCAAAACCATGTTTCTCTCTCTCTCTCTCTCTCTCTCATAAAAACCTAGCCAAAACCATGTCCTCTCTCTCTCTCTCCATAAACCTAGCCAAAACCATGTTCTCTCTCTCTCTCTCTCTCTCTCTCCATAAACCTAGCCAAAACCATGCCCCCCCCTCTCTCTCTCTCTCTCTCTCTCTCTCTCTCTCTCTCTCTCTCTCTCTCTCTCTCTCTCCCATAAACCTAGCCAAAATCATGTTCTCTCTCTCTCTCTCTCTCTCTCCATAAACCTAGCCAAAACCATGCCCTCTCTCTCTCTCCCTCTCTTATAGGCTACACACAATATATATATGCAAAGAGAGAGAGAGAGAGAGAGAGAGAGAGAGAGAGAGAGAGAGAGAGAGAGAAACCCACCATCACATTCCCTCACAATTTCAGAAATACAATGACCATCATTATCAATAAAACAATCATATTATTAAGCTTGTTTTTTCCCACGCTGTTATGATGATGCCCCTTACGGTATAATGACGGGGCCGGTCATTATACAGATTCGCCTGTGATGCTAAATCTCTTTTATAAGCTGTAATGATGCTGCATCATTATATTTTTCGCCCCTGCTGTCAAAAACGAGGACCCTTTTAGGCTTAGAGATAGGAGGGTGTAGCTTTTGTGATTGTGTTAGTGAGGAGAATTTTCGAGTTGTATTTGATATTAGTGAGTGAAAGTTGCGTTATCTCTCTCTCTCTCTTTCACTAGCTTTCTCTCTTTCTCTCTCTCTCTTTCACTAGCTTTCTCTCTTTCTCTCTCTCTCTTTCACTAGCTTTCTCTCTCTCTCTCTCCCCTTACCTATCAAAAACATTGTCCCAATCCCCTACAACATATAACCAAGTCAGGGAGGTCTCTCTCTCTCTCTTTCTCTTCCCCAACCCTGGGGACACCAACCCCCCTCTCTCTCCACAATTCCCCAACAATTCCCCTCCATTCCTCCCCACATTCGGTTTTTAAACTCCACCAAACTTAGGCCCCATCGCCACCAGCAGAGTAATCAACATTTCCCTTGAATCTCGACCATAAAGGACAATATGGCGTCCACTGGGCTTCGCTTAATATGCCCCCCTCCCCCTTCCTGCACCTATACCCCTCCCCCTTTGCCTTTCACTACCCCCTACGCACCCTCCCCTGGCCCCCCAAAAGGGAGGTATACCTGAAAATTTGGGGGGTACATGAATAAAATGAGGTTCTGTTACCACTTTCCCGAAGCTAAATGCTTTTATAGTGGACTCGGTTTTCCTCATTTGCATACACATGGCGTCATTGAATTACGCTTTGAAAGCGTGACAGGGAATAAAGATTAAAGAATAGAGACAAAGAATAAGGGATAAATAAAGAATGAGGGATAAATGTTCTTCAGAAGTTTAAATATTCCGTAGAACCGATTCTTTGAAGGACACGAAGGCCGTGATTGGGTATTTTTTTGCAAAGTGTCAACAAAGAAATATAAGTAAAAATTAATTAATAAATTAATATTTATATTTTCCATAGCGAAAATTAATAATAGCAAATATGAAATTATAAAGACAAGCTAAATGAATATGTAAATATTATTGAAAAGTATTAAAATGAAAAATAAATTGATAAGTAGGGTATCTGATTGTTTATCAAATCTTATTTCTCACGAGTCGGAAAATAAACAAAATTTTACCTCATTAAATCCTTATCTATTTCTCTGCGACAAAGAATGAAAAACTAAGGTTTGAACGATGGAAAATAAAAATTCTACATTCAGACGAAACGGAGGGGAATTATTCCAATAAAATATACAACAATAAAACAATTCTTTTTCACAGAATATAAAAAAACAGCCTCTTCTGTATAAAAAAAAATCTAAAAAAAATCAATAAACGAAAAATAAAAAAAAGCGTAGTCAGGAATCTGTTTACCAAACAAAGGCATCACATCGAATGATCGCTTCTGGACGGAATCCCATAACCCACCCCCTTTTCCAATCGCCCACACCCCCCTCTCCCCCTTCCCCTCTATTCCCAAAAGCACGGATCAGCCTCTCCCGTGCACTGTCCATCAATGCACGAATCATGGCGTGCAATTTTTTTTTATTTAATGGAAAAAATGTGTACTTCGCACATCACAATTTTGTGGGCCGGGGTCTATCCCCTCCCCCCGGGAGGGAGCGTAAACCCCTTCCCACCCCTGGGCTCTAAAAAACTCCTCCCCTGGGTCCTAAAACCATTCTCCCCCCTGGGCCAACCCCCCAAAATGTAGTGGTCCAACCGATTCGGTAGTTAACGCGGGAGAGCAACAGGAGGAATATGTATATTGCCTGGATACCACAGATTTATAACTCTCTCTCTCTCTCTCTCTCTCTCTCTCTCTCTCTCTCTCTCTCTCTCTCTCTCTCTCTCAACGACTGGCCCTAGTGGTAAGGTCGGTGGGACCATTTAGAGAGAGAGAGAGAGAGAGAGAGAGAGAGAGAGAGAAAGTGAGTTATAAATCTGTGGTAATAATAATAATAATAATAATAATAATAATAATAATAATAACAACAAAAACTTGATAACTGCAAACCTGACTAGTGAGTGGGCCCCAAAAACGAAAGACTTCCGGTACATACCTGAAATTGAATAAAAAAAATATATTGTTATTTTAACTAAACTATTACATATATAAAATTTATAGAATACACTGATATATATATCTGTATATATATAAAAACATTCATTATCACGTCCAGGCAACCTACAGATCAACAGAACGGTAGCTTGCCAGGACAAGATTAACGAAAAGTACAATCGCGTCGGCCGGGGCTAAAACTCTACACAGGCCTCACTGTAACCCGTTGCCGGCTTATAAGACGAGAAATGAAGAAGGAGAAATAATGGAATAATTAAATGAAGACTTAAATTGACTTCAATCTCACTAAGTGTGTTTACAAGTCGGGATTGAATCGGCCTTCATCATTCCTTCATTATAGAGATGGCTCTATAATGACGTGTGTTGGGTAATCAGAGACTTATGTATGGAGAGAGATATATATCACAATATTCTCTCTCTCTCTCTCTCTCTCTCTCTCTCTCTCTCTCTCTCTCTCGAACAGAGTCAGTCTTCAACACTGAAAAGTAATATCTCGCAGTAACGCCCACAGTACACCATGCAAGACGCCCTAACGGCGCTACCCACCTACTGGGCTTAAATGCCCGACCTTCCAAAAGGTTCATGGGCCACAATGACGCCTGAGAGCTAGTTATAATACAAGAAATATAAAAATAACAGATACAAATGACAAAAGACTCACACGGTTTTGAAATCTGGTGGCCAATGGATTCCGGTGGAATGGAGATGGAATAAAGAAGAAAGGAGGTATGAAGGAGGGATAAAGGAGGAGGGAGAGGGGGAGGGGAAGGGAGGATAAAGGAGGGAGGAGGGAGGGGTAAGGGAGAGGAGAATGATAGGGGGGGAGGGGGAACAACCAGTTTTTATTTCCACTCCAAGCATATTAACCAATCGGCTCCCTATATCGATTCTTCCATTTTCGGGAGGGTTGAGGAGGAGGAGGAGGAGGAGGAGGAGGAGGAGGAGGAGGAGGAGGAGAATGTCCCCCCCCTCTCTCCCTCCTCCACCCTCCAAAACGCGACGCCACTCCATCATTCAGATCAAAGAGTAACGGGGGAGAATCCATTAAGTATTCTCGTCTTGTACAGAAACTGGACAAAATCATTAGACTGATCTAGATCAAATCGTTGTCTATCATGATGATTACGAAGGAAAAAAAGAAAATAGAAGTCTTAATAAAATATATATATAAAATTTTAATCATTTAGAAGCTAAGAATTCAATAAAAAGATTTTCTGAGTTATGGTCAATTCACCAAAATCAGTGGACTGATATGTATCAAAATAATTATAAATATATATAAATATATATACATAAATTTGTATATATCTGAACACACATCGACAGGGGCCAAAAATGGCATCCTACAATCGATTTGAAATCCAAAATAAAGCCATATATACGTACGGCAATTCACCTCGACATTTGCAATGGCAAATACACCTATTTTTGGAATCTCGTAAAAATAAATGGAACGCAAATATGCACTTGCAACAAACACAAACAAATAAAGTTGTCGTCCCTGAGTGGTATTGAATTGTCGATCAGTGGAAATGTGAATTATTATTATTATTATTATTATTATTATTATTATTATTATTATTATTATTATTATTATTATTATTATTATTATTTTTATTATTATTATTACTCAATTCATCACCGATTTTGAGTTCAAATCCAAACCTTTCATAACTGAGATTAATAATAAAACTACAGTCATATAATTATATAATTTTGAAAAAGAGAAAAAATAAAATACAGAAAAAATTCATTGACAAAAATCTGACATTAAAAAAATTAAAAATAAAACAAAAAATTTAAAAAAAAATCCCTACTAAAAATTCACTTAATGTACACTGACTCATGAAGAGATGTGGGGTTGGAGGGGAAGTGGAAGGGGTAGAGACGCAGGGGGGAGGGGGAACTGGGGGAATGGGGGGAAGGGGGAAGTGACTCATTAAGAACTTCCAGGTAAGACCACAAAAAGGTGGTTTTTATTTTATCACCTGAAACGGTTTCCTTGAGAGAGAGAGAGAGAGAGAGAGAGAGAGAGAGAGAGAGAGAGAGAGAGAGAGAGAGAGAGAGAGATTCTAAAAATACAATAAAGGAATTAAAATTTTACTGAAAAGTGTAAACTTGTACAAGGTTAACAAGAGAGAGAGAGAGAGAGAGAGAGAGAGAGAGAGAGAGAGAGAGAGAGAGAAAGAGAGAGAGAGAGAAAATCTGAGGGTACTACATTTACTGGAATATGATTAAACCTGTGTGAGAGAGAGAGAGAGAGAGAGAGAGAGAGAGAGAGAGAGAGAGAGAGAGAGAATCTTCCCAAGCAATGGCTGAATCCTCATTTAGAATCATACAAAAAAATTCAAACAAAATCTGAGAACGCACAAACCAAGCAAAAAATATATATCACAAACACACCAGCCAACAAACATACTCCCAAAGGCACAAACAGCATAGAAAACAGTCACAAACAGCCAAAAAAACATGGACACAAGGAACACAAACTGGTGCCTCTATCCAGTAAGACGAGACCTAACCAGACTATTTATATAATCTAGGCTAAACGAGAGAGAGAGAGAGAGAGAGAGAGAGAGAGAGAGAGAGAGAGAGAGAGAGAGAGAGAGCTCTCTCTCTCTCTCTCTCTCTCTCTCTCTCTCTCTCTCTCTCAGGACTTGGGTATGAGTTCTACAATGTTAAGAGAAATAGGTCCCTGATAATGTGACGTTTGGTATACAAGTGTATTAGTAAACAGGGTGTATTGTGTCTAGTATATGAAGGGGCGCAACACACACTTAAATAAATGCACAAACTCCTGTGTATATACATATACATAATATACAAACAAGCATATCTCATATACACACATACACACAAACACATGTATGCAAAGAAATAAAAAAAATATTCAAAAAAAAATTAGAAAAAATCAGGAAAATTCAAAACCAGAAAAATCAGGTTTAAAATATATATATAAAAAAAAATCAGGAATAATTTTAGGAGTGACTGAGATCAGGAAAGGAATATCAGGAGGAAGTCAGGAAGAATTAAGAATAAGAATCAGGAAGTTAGGATGAACTGAGGCAAAAAAATCAGGAAGTTAGGAAGAATTAGGTATAAAAAACAGGAAGTTAGGGTGAAGTACGACAAAAAAATCAGGAAGAAACTAAGGAAGACCTAGACAAAAAAATCAGGAAGAAACTAAGGAAGACCTAGACAAAAAAAATCAGGAAGAAACTAAAAAAAACAAAAAAAAATCAGGAAGAAACTAAGGAAGACCTAGACAAAAAAAATCAGGAAGAAATTAAGGAAGATCTAGACAAAAAAATCAGGAAGAAACTAAGGAAGACTTAGACAAAAAAAATCAGGAAGAAACTAAGGAAGATCTAGACAAAAAAAAATCAGGAAGAAATTAAGGAAGACCTAGACAAAAAAAATCAGGAAGAAACTAAGGAAGACCTAGACAAAAAAAATCAGTAAGAAACTAAGGAAGACACATCAAGTTAAGAAGGATTTGGGCAATCTGGCCCGTGTGAGGAACCGGAATTACAAACCAGAACGAGGAGGAGGAGGAGGAGGAGGAGGAGGAGGAGGAGGAGGAGGAGGAGGAGGAGGAGGAGGAGGAGGAGGAGGAGGAGGAGGAGGAGGAGGAGGAGGAGGAGTTGTTGTATAATCGTGGGAAAGTGGCCTTACAGGTAGGGGCAGGTATACCAGTTGATTCAGGGAAACAGGAAACGCTGTTAACAGCGCGCATGCGCGCTCTCTCTCTCTCTCTCTCTCTTTCAAACCACACTATACTTCAACCACCTCCTAACAATATGCATATCACCATCATCACAATGACACTATCGTTATCATCATATCATCATCATCAATAATTATATCATTGAGGACATTAGCACACCTGTACTGTGATTGCTAATGAGTTAATTTCTATTTTTTCAAAGTCACTGACACCTGCCTCAGGTGAGTGGGATATTCTCTCTCTCTCTCTCTCTCTCTCTCTCTCTCTCTCTCTCTCTCTCTCTCTCTCTCTCTCCGTTTGGAAACACAAAAAGAATCTTTTTATGTTACCTACATTAACACAGGTGTCTCCAAAAAAAAATTTGACAGTTCAATAAAATGGTTTAATTGGGTGTATGTGCGTGTGTGTCCAGGTGTGAGGTGATTAATTTGGATACTGCTTCCTCTCTCTCTCTCTCTCTCTCTCTCTCTCTCTCTCTCTCTCTCTCTCTCTCTCTCTCTCTCATCAACTTACTCTTTCAGCTGAAAGGAAATATTAAATTAGCAAACACTCCTTCTCTTCACGCCAAGATTCTATGAACAATATTACTCTTTATTCTTCTTCTTCTTCTTTTATAGTCAAAACGAAGTCAACAAACATTGTTTACACTCCTGAAAACTGTTTGTTCGTCCCTCAAAGAATCAGGAGGACTCATAAACAGGGGCATTAGTTTGTGTAATACAATGTTTTTGACGTGTGGTACTTATATATATATATATATGTCATCAGTGGGACTCGAACTCCCACCTGGTTGAAGAACGGAGAAAGCACAGTGACTCTGACCACTGAGCCATCATCGTGTAAGTCATTCCCGAGGTCATAGTGAAATGAATATCAAAAGGAATTTATGGCTTAATATTTGTGAATATAAAAAAAATATTGTGATGTATTTGATGAAGAATATATATATATATATATATATATATATATACATATAGTGTATACATTATATACATACATAGAATTATTCACATAACAAAACCAGTGACGAGAACACGATTAAAAAAAACTTTAAAATTAAAAAAATAAAATAAAAAAACGGAACATCAATTAAATCAGGTTAACACGAACGTCTTATATATATATAAATAAAAATCAGAACAAGAAAAAAACTTAATAAAAAAAAATTAATAACCTGATTTCACCCTCATTATGAATAGGAAATATTGGAGGAAAAGATGTTCAAGAGAATAAGAGGACTGGAGGAAAAATATGGACGGAAAATAAAAATGAACAAGAAAGGGATGTAAGGCAAGGAGAGAGAGAGAGAGAGAGAGAGAGAGAGAGAGAGAGAGAGAGAGAGAGAGAGAGAATACCTTTGATCTTCTCAATGCTCTGATCGTTCGAGAGATAATACGCCTCAGATGAGGAAGAGAGAAAATAAAGCTGTCTTTTTTTATTTTCTTTGTTTTTATTTCACAGAGAGAGAGAGAGAGAGAGAGAGAGAGAGAGAGAGAGAGAGTATCTAAATCTCTCCCTCTTCAAACTAAATAAAAAAAAAAACAAAGGTACAAAACTCCCGCCTCCCAGCACCCCGTGACGTCACGAAACACACGCCAAGCACATTTTCACTCGCAGTCCCACCATTAACAGAAATGATCAAAACCGACCTTTTGCATTCACATGCAATTGCATGCAACGACCCAAAGCGCCCGCCATCATGTCGCTTAATGGCCGAATCATCATACGAATCCCGAACCTCATTTGCATGACAGGTAAAAAAATGCTAATTAGGCAACTCTGCTCATCTGAGTTCACCTGGGGTGACACTTTTGATCGGGTAATTTAAACAGTTTACAATAGGCTTAGGACGAAAGGCTTCGGCGAATCGAATGAATAATGTGTCTATTTAAAGGGGCCGCCTTCCTCGAGGCTGAAATAGCCCGGGTTCGATCCCCGGGCGAGGCTTCTCTGTGTTAAATGGTTGAATGAAATTGTCATTAGAAATGGTGACCTACCTCACAAGTACAATGTTTGTGGGATGAATTTAAACCGTGATTCGACCCGGGTTCGATCCCCGGGCGAGTCAGATGGTTATACAGACTTAGCACTGGTCAAGTTAGCTGACCAGGAGGGCACAAGCATCGTGCCGACCTGGTAACAAACGTGTATGTGACACATACATGTACAAACAGAAACAAACTGAATATGCATGCACGTGTATGTGACACAAACACGTACTATACAAACACATAAAATGCATATCTATGCACAAACACGCGCTATAAGAGCACAAACAAACAAACATATGACACATACACCCACATACAGACATAAACTGTATATGTATGCATAAAACACGTACTGTAAAAACACAAACGTGTATGTGACACAAACAAACAAACAAACAAACAGAGGGGGGCACACACACACACACAAAAGCCGCTGAGAAGTTTAGGAATTGAGAAAAATTTAAAGCGAGAGAAAGAGAAAGAGAAAGAGAGGGGGGGAATAGAGAGACAAAGAGAGAGAAAGGAAAGGTTAAGGTAAAAAGGGAGAAGGGGAGGGGGGAGGGGGGGGGGATGGGAGGATGGGGAGGGGAGGGGGAACAGTGTTGGAGAGCCTCTTGCGCAATTATCCAACTTCGGCGCGACAAACAATGCTAATTAAATACGCTTTTTTTTCATCTCTCTCTCTCTCTCTCTCTCTCTCTCTCTCTCTCTCGCAAGAAAGAAAAAAAGGATGATTCAGGGAAGCAGGGACAGAGAAATAACAACAAATAAAGGATGGAAGGAGATAAGGAATAGGATATTAGGATGCGAAGAGCGAGGCGCATGAAGAAATCAGGGAGAGGAGACTTAGTAGATGAAAGGAAATGAAAGAGAGACGTCAAGAAGGACGGGAATAACTGTAGAAATAAGAGAGAAAGGATAAAAGGGAGTTGAAAGGGATAACACGAAAGACAGACAATAAAACTAACGACATAAAGAAGATGCAATAAGATGCAAAGATCAGATAATGTGGGAACTGAGATAGATATTAAAGAGAGAGATAGAGAGAGATAACAGAAGCTGGAAAACGGACAACGGACAACAGAGAATCAAGGAAAGAGCAAAGAAAGAGGAACTAAGACAGCAGGAATAAAAAATGCACAGCAGAACGAATAATAATATGGAAGAATGGAGGACACGTTACAAACTTTTTCCCGGTTTTAATATTCAGTCAGTGTCCCTGAGACGTGAGTCAAATGGGTGAATTAAGCCAGGGGCGAGGAATTAGGGGGTTAGGGAATGACCAGGGGACGACTAGGGAGGGGGCTTTTATCAGGGGGAGGGGGGAGGGGAGAGAGATTACTCCCTAATCACCCCCACCTGGAAAAATAGTGTCAATATAAAATCATTCCTTCATCTATCAGACTCACAAAGGAACGTAAGGGAAGGGGTGAAAGACCTATAGTAAGGGGAAATAAGGGTAGGGGCTACTTTAAGGGGAAGGGGAAAAGTCAGAGGAACCTAGGACAGAAGGTGGAGGGGTGAGGGGAAGGGAGGATGTTCGACAATCAAGAAAAACGAATATTTATTTGAGGTGACGGGGAACGCACAGTAGTTTTATGCTTGGACAGGAAATGGGGGGAGATTTTTCGGCAGAGGGGTGGGCCAATGTGCCAGGGGAAGGGGGGAAAGCTTAGGGGAAAGCCCTTGGGGAATGGGGGAGCCCATGGTGAGGGTATTTGGCTGAAGAGGAAGGGGGGAGTGGGTGAGATCTAAGTGCCACTAAGGTTGGGATTAGTCCAAACATGGAAGCAGGTAGGACCCGTGAGTGGCTAGTTGAAATTTTTGGGAAACAGGGAGTCAGGGGGCGTGTTTTGAGGGGGGATATGGAAGGGAGGGAGATTAAAAGGGGGAATGAATATAGGGGAAACTAATGGACAATCCACAAGAGGTGTTATGGATAAAAGGGGGGGGGAGAGTGAGGAAGGAAAATAACCCAGCTGGAACGTTGGAGATGTTGCCATGGCGACTCCAATAATAAATTTAGGGACGCATGGCTTGTTCGATTAAAATCTCTCTCTCTCTCTCTCTCGATTAAAATCTGTAGATCTCTCTCTCTCTCTCTCTCTCTCTCTCTCTCTCTCTCTCTCTCTCTCTCTCTCTCTCTCTCTCTCTCTCCTCTATAACCCAGGCAGGTCCTTCCCAAAATATTTATTTACCAAAACAGTCTTGGTTTAATGCTTCTAAAGATTGACTGATCGATTCATGGCTACTAAAGATGGCGTCACAAAACCTGGGTTATTGAATCATTTGCCTCATTTATCAAATAACTCACTTGTCAGGGGCTCACTTACCAAATAACTCACTTACCAAAGAACTCACTTATCAGGGGCTCATTTACCAAATAACTCACTTACCAGGACCTACGATCAATAACTGCTTTTTGAAAAGAAAATACCCCATACTGGAGAGAGAGAGAGAGAGAGAGAGAGAGAGAGAGAGAGAGAGAGAGAGAGAGAGGAGACTGGGAGACGTGAGGGGGATAAACCCCCTAAAAAAGGGGGGGAGAGGGGAAGATTAAGTATAATTACAAAGAGGAAAAGGATTTGCACATACCCAAAGACCAACCGATCTCGTCAGAAGTAGGGCATGGGGTGGGCACGGGGTAAGAAAGGGGTAGGGGTGACGGAGGGGAAGGGATCAGGGGGTCAGAAAAAGGACCCCCAAAAACTCCCAGAGCACCCAACGGTCGAGATATCCCAACAAAAGGACCTGGGGGATAATAACCTATTATCCATCATTAAATTTTTAAGAAGCTTCGATTTTTTCCTCTCTCTCTCTCTCTCTCTCTCTCTCTCTCTCTCTCTCTCCTACGAGCTATTACCATACTTATGAATATGAATATTAAAGATTCATTTTATAGGTAGTGATACGAGTTTCTTCCATAGTCATGTATATGAGAGAGAGAGAGAGAGAGAGAGAGAGAGAGAGAGAGAGAGAGAGAGAGAGAGAGAGAATTATTAATGACAGAGAGAGAAAGAGAAAATGACTGGGGAGTGGCAGAAGGAAATAATCACTGACAGAGAGAGAGAGAGAGAGAGAGAGAGAGAGAGAGAGAAGAGAGAGAGAGAGAGAGAGAGAGAGAGAGGCAAAACTGACAGGAGAGAGAGAGAGAGAGAGAGAGAGAGAGAGAGACTCGCCCTGAGAAATAAAAAGGGGGAATAATGTCGAGAGAAAACGACCGAACAGGTATCATACTTGTCAGTCACAAATCTGGGAACAATGAATCCAATTTTTTAGTTATTCCTTTGTTTTGATTCCTGCTTTCCCCTCATTCCGGTCACAAACACAGTGTTCGAGCAGCCGCCCTTTTTTGTGTGCCTTTGTTTGTGTTCTTGTGTTTAGTCACCGTGATCGTTTGTTGGTAACAATGAAATAAAAAGCATTGTTTGTGAAATTACCTTAAGTCATTGTGGGAGTAAGCTGTGATTTTATTTTATTTTTTTTTCAGTTTTATTTGAACTTTGCTTCTGACGTTTGTTTTTGGGACTCTCTCTCTCTCTCTCTCTCTCTCTCTCTCTCTCTCTCTCTCTCTCTCTCTCTCTCTCTCTCTCTCTCTCTCTCTTCTGTCAGTTTGCAATTTCACTGTCTCTCTGTGTCTATAATTCTCTTTCTCTCTCTCTCTCTCTTTTTCTTCGTCTGCCAGTTTGCAATTTCACTGCCTCTTTGTGTCTATAATTCTCTCTCTCTCTCTCTCTCTCTCTCTCTCTTATCTGTACATGACTGCACGCCTGTCTGACCCCCAAAACAAAAAAAAAAAAAACCCAAGCTAAACATGAGAAAAAATCAAATGGATTTCCTTACCGCATTTCACTTTCACCTGCAAAATTTCAATCTGCAATAATGGCAGTACTTTCACTTGTAATATATTCCATTTCACCTCCTTTTTTGCTGTCAGCTCAAGGGAAAGTGTTTTGGGGGGTGGCCCTGTTTTTGACAAATTTTTTATATAATTTTTAGTGATTTGTATTTATTATTATTTACCAGTGATTTGGTGATGTTTTGGGAGTGACGCTCTTTTTGCTATTATTTATATAATTTTTTATTATTTATATTTATTATTTAATATTTAGAGTTCTAAGGTCTTCTACATGTTTCTAGCCATCTAGTGTTTGACACATTAATGGTTACCAAGCCAAGCATCAACCTGGCTCAATGCAGCTTGCTTTTGGTGACATTTAGACTTTTGTGGCAAAATACCTCTTGCCCACGACAACAAGCCTTGTAGCAAGTTCGTGTAAGACGGAACATGTCACAAACACGTGTCAACAGCTTGTCACAAACACAGCACAAACATGACGGATACAATTTAATGTTGCGTATACACGTCACAAACAGGTTCAATACAAATCAACGACTTAAAGGTAGATCTCACCAGCGTTAGCCAGAGATTTGCTCTTCACATACAGTTGTTGACTTATTTCCAACATGTTTGTGATATGTATGCAATAAGTTGTCAACACGTTGTCATATGTATGCAATACACTGTCAACATGTTTGTGATATGTAAGCAATAAGTTGCCAACATGTTTGTGACATGTATGCAATAAGTTGCCAATGTGTGTGTGATGTGCATGCAATAAGTTGCCAACATGTTTGTGATATGTATGCAATATGCAATAAGTTTCCAACATGTTAGTGACATGTATGCAATAAGTTGCTAACATTTTTGTGACATGTATGCAGTAAGTTGCCAACAGGTATGTAACAAGTTCCCAACATGCTTGAGACATGTATGCAATAAGTTGTCAACATGTTTGTGACATGTATACAACAAGTTGCCAACATGTTTGCAATAAGTTGCCAACATGTCTGCAACATGTTTCACTGTGGAGTGGACAAAAATTTAAGGCTCTTGAAAAACTGAAGACTTTTAGGTCAGATTTATATCCTAACACAGAACGTAAATCAGGAACACAAAATGACAGCGACACACCCAGACCGCAGAGAAAAGAAGAGAAGAGGCAAATACAACAAACGGGAAGTAAGAAATAAAGATAAATAAGGAATAAAGATAAATAAAAAGGTAAGGGGAAGATGGGAAGAATTCGCACTTTGCAGTGGCCTTTTCAATCGTCTCCAAAGAACTGTTTGGACCGGAAATTGTATTCGGCGCTACTCTACTGTGAACTATTTGGTCAAAGAACCGCTTGTGGGGAAGAGGAGGAGGAGGAGGAGGAGGAGGAGGAGGAGGAGGAGGAGGAGGAGGAGGAGGAGGAGGAGGGGGGGTTATTGTGGTGGGTTGCGGGGAGAAAGATTGTGTGACTTTTCTTGGTCGGAGGACATCGTGTGGAAAACGGAAAGAGAGAGAGAGAGAGAGAGAGAGAGAGAGAGAGAGAGAGAGAGAGAGAGAGAGAGAGAGAGAGAGAGAGGGTTCGTTCTTTAAATAGATCTGATACAGAATAAATCGCAAATACATAAAATACATTTATATATTGTACTGTATTATAAACACTTAGAGAGAGAGAGAGAGAGAGAGAGAGAGAGAGAGAGAGAGAGAGAGAGAGAGAGAGAGAGAGAGAGAGAGAGGTTTCATTGACCTTTTCCGATAATCAGAGAACAATTGACGGAAACTCCATCCACCCACACAGCAGATTTGCTCACAGACCCTTGCAACTTTTTCTCTCTAAATGTACTGAACACCAAAAAAAAATTACACACTATACACACAACTGCATCAGCATTAAATTTCGCCCACACTACATTAAAAAATGTCATAAACATGTTGGCAACTTGTCGCATACCTATCATTAACATGTTGACAACAAGTCAACGACAGCAAGTGAAGAATAAGTTGACAACATGGGATTATGACATGACAGATTTCAATGGTCCGTACTTTGGGATGTTTTAGAATTATTCTTTAAGCTTCCACGCCTCATTTGGCCACTGTTGCTTGTCAAAGACTGAAGAGTTTTAGTAACAGTTTAAATAAACCTTTTTTATCCAGTTTCTGAGACAAATATTTACCAATAAACCTCTTTTTATCCGGTCTCTGAGACAAATATTTATAAATAAAACCTCTTTTATCCAGTTCCTGAGACAAACATTTACCAATAAACCTTTTTTATCCAGCTTCTGAGACAAATATTTACCAATAAAACTTTTTTATCCAGCTTCTGAGACAAATATTTACCAATAAACCTCTTTTATCCAGTCGCTGAGACAAATATTTACCAATAAACCTTTTTATCCAGCTTCTGAGACAAATATTTACCAATAAACCTCTTTTATCCAGTCTCTGAGACAAATATTTACCAATAAACCTCTTTTATCCATCTCTGAGACAAATATTTACCAATAAACCTCTTTTATCCATCTCTGAGACAAATATTTATAAATAAAACCTCTTTTATCCGCTCTCTGAGACAAATATTTACCTATAAGCCAATTTATCCAGTCTCTGAGACAAACATCTATAAATAAACCTCTTTTATCCAGTCTCTGGGACAAACATTTATAAAAAAAACTTGCTTTATCCAGTCTCTGAGACAAACATCTTTTACAAAAACCTCTTTTATCCAGTCTCTGGGACAAACATTTATAAAAAAAACTTGCTTTAACCAGTCTCTGAGACAAACACCTATAAATAAAAAACGTTCAGGAAGACACAAACATTCCTAGGAGACATCATGAGATGCCACCAGCCCTCCTCAAACAGAGGGTATGTCAACACACCTCCCTCACAGCAATGGAAGGGGGAGGGAGAGAAAGAGGGAGGGAGAGAGGGAGGGAGAGAAAATACGTCCGAAAACAGAACGTTCATTCAAGGGAGAGACGTGTTTTATAAAGGAGACCAAACGTTTATAAGAGAGGAAACACAACTGCCTCCATTCTTCGGAGACGAAACTTCTTCTCCCCGGGAATGAAAAGGAAGGGACAAAGAAAGGGGTTAAACGCAAATAAAACCACTTTAAACAAAGACTCTGTCTCTCTCTCTCTCTCTCTCTCTCTCTCTTTCTCTCCTGGCTGGCGGTGGGATGGCTCTCTCTTACTCTCTCTTACTCTCTCTGGGAAGGTTGAGAAATTTCAAATCTAAATACATTGTAATTCTAATGGTTCTGTCACTTCAGGTATAAAACTCTGGCAACAATTCTCTCTCTCTCTCTCTCTCTCTCTCTCTCTCTCTCTCTCTCTCTCTCTCTCTCTGTATGATCATTCATTATGGGACTGAACTGGGATGTGGGGGGGATGAAATTTGTACGCAACCGTTTCAACGACAAATGATATTGGCCCATGACGTTTAATTGCATTAAGCGCGTTCTCTCTCTCTCTCTCTCTCTCTCTCTCTCTCTCTCTCTCTCTCTCTCTCTCTCTCTCTCTCTCTCGTCATAAAAATATGAGGTTTAGACAGGTGTGGTGTACACACACACACAAATATACACATATATACTACAAAAATACACAGATTTATACACATCCTATTTTGGAAAATGTATATTGTGTCAATATACTTATCTGTTCTCCTAAATTCCTGACCTTAATAATAATAATAATAATAATAATAATAATAATAATAATAATAATAATAATAATAATAATAATAATAATAATAATAAAAGAATTGCAATTAAATCAAAACTATTCAAAAATGAAAATGATATTATTGAGATGTTTCCATCAATGGCTATCAGTTCTCGATTAACAAAATCTCAAATCAATTTTATACCAACATCAATTCAGCATTGAGTAAAATCACTATCAGTGCATAAAAAGGGTTATTTCGGCGGTGTTATGACCACTGTAATAAATACAGTGTTATAATGACGTTAGAGTGTGGGTATATATTTTTTACTGAATAAAAAAAAGTATAAAAAATAGTTTTTTAATTATTTTCTCGCATTAGTTGATTATTTTTTGGAAATATAAAAATGGACATAATTAAAAATGGCTTTTTTTTAAGTAAAAGAAAGAAAAATAAATTAAAATAATAGACAAAAATTATGCAAAATTATATATTATTTTGTCAGTTCACTGTGAAAAATTTCTGCTTTTGTGACTATACGAAAAATAAAAAATATATTACAATAATATTATAAAAAATTAAACAAAATAAAAAATTACCTTCGTCAGCTCATTCAGCGACGCTGTCAAACATTTTTTATAAAAGAAATCAATCAAAATTACCGAATACAAATTTCTAATAATCTGGGGAATAAGCAAAAATCAAAAACGATTTTTCCCCCAGTTCTCTGACGCTGTCACATTTGTGACAAAACTAAAAAAATATATTAAATGAAAAGTTTTAATAATCTGTGTGGACTATTTGGCGTCAATAGGAGGTAATTGGTCCTTTGCAAATGTGAGGGGGAAATTCGCTGGCCCAGGTAAGCGAATTAAAAACATTTTGGGGGGGTTGGAACTC
>NC_089775.1:1278503-1293503 GCF_040412425.1 Macrobrachium rosenbergii | reverse complement strand
CAAAGCCTTAATTATCTTTGACTTACGGTAATGAGATTCACTTTTGTCACAACAATTTGCTGGTGTTCCTGATAAAGGCCCCTCTCTCTCTCTCTCTCTCTCTCTCTCTCTCTCTCTCTCTCTCTCTCTCTGATCAACAGCTGTAGGCTGCAACCGTATGGAGAGAGAGAGAGAGAGAGAGAGAGAGAGAGAGAGAGAGAGAGAGAGAGAGAGAGAGAGAGAGAGAGAGGTGACGTATCTGTCATCCTACCCTTAATACCACCTACCAGAGAGAGAGAGAGAGAGAGAGAGAGAGAGAGAGAGAGAGAGAGAGAGAGAGAGATATGGAAAATGGTTATAAGGGAAGCAATATTCCCAGCCTGAAAATTTGCCCCAAAATGCACAACAGGACCTCCTCTCCCCTTCCCTCCCTCTCCCAAAATCTCCAGCCACCCCTCCCTAAACACCCCTCACCCCTGGGCCAACCCCTCCCTTCCGTAAATCTCCAACGACCCCCAACCCCCTGGCCCAACAAAATCATGCCAAAATCCCAAAAGAGTTAAAAAGGCTAATATGCTGAATGCCAATTTGGGCGTTTTAACAGCAAGATTGACATGGCCCGTGAATTTGGGAAGAGGGGGTCAAAAATCCTTTAAATTTCTAGGCGGCAAAAAATGGGCCGGTTTTGGCCAAATTTCGAGAAGGGAAAATGGTATATGTAATGAAAAATGAGTATTTTAGAAATGGACCAGTTTTGCCACAAAAATGAATGATTTAGACCACCCCCCCCACAAAATGAATGATTTAGGCCCCCCAAAATTTTTTTAATGTCTATGGTGGAAAAATGGACCAATTTTGGCCAAATTTCGAGACTGGAAAATGTTTAGGAAAATGAAAAATTAGTGATTTAGACCACTCCACCCCGCCCTAAAAATTAGATTGTATCCAAAAATGAATGACTGAGACCCCCTAAAAATTAATGTTCGATTTTACATATTGTGTACGTAAGTAGATTCTCTCTCTCTCTCTCTCTCTCTCTCTCTCTCTCTCTCTCTCTCTCTCTCTCTCTATAATTTTATTAATCCAAATTGTATTTACTTTGTAGATAATTATAATTAAAAATAAACAAACAGAGAGAGAGAGAGAGAGAGAGAGAGAGAGAGAGAGAGAGAGAGAGAGAGAGAGAGAGAACGGGACAAGCAAGCAAGCAAGCCGTCACCTCTAACACGGGCGGGGGGGTGGGGGTGGGGGTGGGGTGAGGTTCAGGAACATGTAGCCTTAAAAATGCACTTGAACACGGCCGAGCATCCGGTTATACGGAATGATCGACCGTCCCAGAGAGAGAGAGAGAGAGAGAGAGAGAGAGAGAGAGAGAGAGAGAGAGAGAGAGAGTGGTGTTTATATCTTGGCTACTGAAGAACAGGGAATTACGAGATGTTAACACAGATGAGATTTCTTCTTCTTCAGAGAAACTGAGGAATTTGAGGCAGAATCTTGGCGTGGACGGTTTTCAGAGTGTGGGGGTTAACTCTCTCTCTCTCTCTCTCTCTCTCTCTCTCTCTCTCTCTCTCTCTCTCTCTCTCTCCTTTCTTACTCTCTCATTCCTCCTTACTCTAACTCTATCTCTTATTCATCATTCCTCTTCTCTCTCTCTCTCTCTCTTTCTCTTTCATTCCTACTTTCTCTCTCACTCTCTCTCTCTCTCTTATTCCTCCTTTCACTCTCTCTCTCTCTTATTCCTCCTTTCTCTCTCTCTCATTGCTACTTCCTCTCTCACTCTCTCTCTCTCTTATTCCTCCTTTCTCTCTCTCTCTCTCTCTCTCATTTCCTCCTCTCTCTCTCTCTCTCTCTCTCTCTCTCTCTCTCTCTCTCTCTCTCTCTCTCTCTCCCTCAGCAGCCATCTTTTCCAGCACGAACGACCAAGGCGCTTCGAAGGGTAATTCGGAAGGCGAGCCTCTGGGGAGCTCTCGTAGCCAGGCCATCTAACACCAGAGGCGTTACGGACGGACGGACGGACGAACACACACACACACAAACTCACAAACACACAAACACGGAAGCCAAGGGGCGTCGGATTGCTCGGCTTTGAAGTGACTTTTTTTGGGGAGTTTTCTTTTTTTTTTTTTTTGTAGGGGGGAGAGTGATGGGGGGGGGAAGGGGAGGGGTTCCAGTAAAAGGCCACCAGACATCTATTTAAAATGTGGGTAAAATTTGAAGTTATTATTATTATTATTATTTTTATTTATTGGTTTTGGGGATGAGGTTGCTGGACCCACACCCTTTTCTAAAACGTCAGGAGTCTGATTTGAGATCTTTCACGTGGTGTACATATATATAAAAGAGAGAGAGAGAGAGAGAGAGAGAGAGAGAGAGAGAGAGAGAGAGAGAGAGAGAGAGAGAGAGAGAGAGAGAGATCCAACACTATCAGAAGGAAAAAAAAAAAAAAGGGGGAAAAACTTAGGGATTATTAAAGGGGGAAGAAGCGACAGAGAGAGAGAGAGAGAGAGAGAGAGAGAGAGAGAGAGAGAAGGCAGGTAGGCCTAATCTGAAAATGGACCCAAACTCAACCAGGATACTCTAATCTATTAGACACTGAAAAAGAATATATATATATATATATATATATATATATATATATATATATATATATATATATATATATATATATATATATATAATATTGGATCACCCATCCAAGCAATGTGCAGGCCCAAAGCTGCAAAACTTCATGGATCGAGAAACTCTTTTTGGGGCTCATAATAATAATAATAATAATAATAATAATAATAATAATAATAATAATAATAATATAATATTTTCTTATACTTTGTAACGGTTACCCATCCAAAAACAGCCCAAAGCAAAACGCGGCAGACGATACCTAACAAACAAAAAGGCTGCGACGTCAAACGAGAGAGAGAGAGAGAGAGAGAGAGAGAGAGAGAGAGAGAGAGAGACGCGGTATACGCTCTATCACTCAAGAGAAACTAGGGGGTGTTTTTTAAGGGGGGAGGGGTGGGGGACGGGGAGAATAAGACGACGTAATGTGAAAAACGATGGGAAGGGGGTCCTGTACCCCCCCTTCCCATTATCTCCCCTATTCTATACCCCGCCCCCCACCCCCAATTCCACAATGGCTCGGTCTTACCTTATACATATTTTCCCTTAGGGAAACATGAGCTTATATTGGGTTTAGGGGAGGGGGAGGGGGAGGGGAAGGGGGAGCGGGTAGGGGAAGGAAGGGAAGGGGTGGGGGTGTTTATATACGAAATATATCTCCTCTGGGAAACACGGAAGAGGGAAAAAACCACCGAGACATAAGGAAAATCGGATTTGGACTGAATTATCATTGTGGTGGTGGGAATTGGACCAGGTAGGGGAATGGGAGAGGACGGGGAAGGGGGTATGTGCCCCCTAAACAGACACCTTCCACTTCCCCCCCCCCATACAAATCCCAAGAGTATGGGAAATGAACCTAGGACATAAATCATATAATAAATCATAAATTATGAGAAATAGTTTTGGTCGAAATTTTTTTGGGGAAAATAATATTGATTCTATCATATAAATATTCTACAAAAACTGAGAAAAAATCTATGAACAAATAAAATTAATAATTTCTTATTAATTTTATTTATTGATTCGGCTCGTTTCTAATAATTAGAAAGCTTAATAAGAAAATTATTAAGTTCAAAAAAACTGATTCAGCTCATTTCTAAAATCAGAAAGCTTAAAAAAAATATATATATATATATTCAAAAACAGAAAATCCTCCCAGTATTGCTTCAAACAAGCTTAAAATAATAACAAGAAAAATAATTGTACGTTCAGAGAACAACAAAATAATCCCCGAATTAATATAACTGCCAAAATCCACCGAAAATAATAACTTAAAGAAACACAAAACCTTTCCTTGGCTGAAGGAACAAAATTACAAGACAAAGAACCATAAACTAATCATCATCATCTCTCATGACTGCCGGCAATAAGTTGCAACGAACGAGGTCCCTCACGCAACGATCACTGTGAGAATAAACAAGGAAAAAAAAGGGGGGATAATTTCTCTCTACGCAAACAGAAAAACGAGCGTGACAGAGACCATTTATAGCTAAGACAAACGAAGTGGTCTCTGGAAGACATGCTCTGATAAATAGACGCCACTGATATGGCAATACTCCCCTTTTACCTGGCTTACCTGGGACGTATACCTGTCTTGCCCCGTGGGGAGCTACCTGTAATTACCTGGGCTTCAATGCCCCGGTAAACAAAATGCTACTGATATGGCAATACTCTCCTTTTACCTGGCTTACCTGGGACATATACCTATTTGCCCCATGGGGCATTACCTGTAATTACCTGGGCTTCAATGCTCTGATAAATAGAATGCCACTGATATGGCAATACTCCCCTTTTACCTGGCTGTTACCTGGGATGATTCCGGGCACTGACCTCCCACAGTCAACTGAAGCCTCCTCTAGGAATCGAACCCAGGCCCGGTCGCTTGTGGAAGAAGAATCATACCCACTTGACCACGAATGCCCTTGAAATATTGTGGACGTCTTGGGCATTTGGGTTTGTACACTGTATCCTACACCCCTTAGGTACACCCTACAAATACACCTTTCTATGGGACGTCCTTAGCAGGGGTATATACCCAGGACATGTACCTGATCACGGGAGGTCCCCCAAAGTATCTTTCAAGGGCCTGAGGGCGTGACGATGCCCTCTGGCTGTGAATACCCTAAAATATTCATAGTATAAGCAGTCCCATCCAATACCCCACCCTCCGAGGAACTGAAATGGGCGGGGACGGCTCCTTTTAGTGGAGCCACTAAGGGCGTGACGCGTTCTTCCGACGGGGAACCATTATTCCAGTAGCTAAGCAACACAATGACCTTCGGATGCTATGAAGGAAAATAGTTACATTGTTCCGACGGGCATATAACAGATAATACTTCGACGGTCAAACATTATTCCAGCGACCTATTCAATACTCCGACGGACAATGAATACAACGCCTGTCAAACAATCCTCCGAAGGGCAGACAGTACTCCAGCGGCCACACACAAACACAAAATACTCCGGCGGACAAAAAATATTGGAGGCAGGAATCAGCAAGGCGCCGTCGCCCTCGGGAGGATGTGTATAATGCCATCAAGGACAGGGGACAAATCTTCAAAGCAAACATCCCATAGGAAAGGGATAAAGAGAGAGAGAGAGAGAGAGAGAGAGAGAGAGAGAGAGAGAGAGAGAGAGAGAGAGAGAGTGTGGTATGTATGGTATGTCCGTGGTAAAGGGGAATAATTCTTCCCCTGACAAGAAGGGCGTGTAAGGTTGACAATAGCTTATGATGACTGTGATAAAAGGGGGAGGGGGAGGGGAGGGGGGAGAAGGGGAGGGGTTAACATGGGGTAAGGGGGTGGGACAGGACAAGACCCTAAATCAATCCTTGACAAAGACAATCCACAAAGTCCCTAGAAGGACCCCGTGACCTTCCAGGGAGAGAAAGAGAGAATGGACGGAGGGGGAGGGAGGGAGGGGGTTAAACCCCCATCTCAGGGGCACAGTGGAGGGGAGCATGCCCCTGGGGGGTAGGACAGAGGACGTACATGACCCCTTCCCTGGGGCAAAACGCTTTCCCCTCGCCCAATTTGAAATACACAGGGACCTCCCGCCAACATATTCCAGAGTATAATAACGCCATCCCTGGCGGGCAGAACAAACGACCGCCCACCGCCCAAAGGCCTCCACGGGGTGGGCGGTTACGCCCTACAGCTGCTGCTGCGACTGGGGTTTTTAAAATAGAGAGGGAGAGTGACACACAAACACATGGGGTTGGCAGACACAAGGCCACAGTTGCAGAACAGAGAGGGTCCAAAAACGGACCCAGCGGGACGCCACAAGCGGAACTCGTGACAATATATAATGTCGTGGATAAGATCTGATTGGAGTCCTTTGAGAGAGGGCGGGGTGGGAGGAAACAGGAGGAAAAAAAGGATGATAAAAGGAAGGAAAGGAACATGTGGTCAAAAGAAAGAGGGGGGAAAAAATGGGAAAGAATGGAAAGAAAGCATAACAGATGTTTTTTCCCCACTTCGACCATCGATGAGGGGAAAATGGAATTTTTTTTTGTTCGATGGGGAACGATTGGGAAAATATTCCAGGAACAAGTTAATAAGATTCTGAGGCGAGATAATATTTTTATGGTTATTTCAAAGTTAGGGGACTGAAAATATTTAGGGATGAAATTGAATAGAATTTCAAATGTATTACTAAACTAATAAGAATGATATAACTTCAAACAAGTGTGTGAGTATCTATCTATCTATCTATCTATCTATCTATATATATATATATATATATATATATATATATATATATATATATATATATATATATATATATATATATATATAAAAATATATAAATTCCTCAACACACATCACAAATTCCCACTGGAATAAAGAAAAAGAAAATAAAAAAACAAACAGAAGCAGCTGTCTTAACGCACCTCCTAATCTAGGATTCCAGGATTCCTAATTAACAAGAGTCCTAGGGAACGTAGGATTCCGCCTTTGTGACTTTGAGAGCTGTTAATGAGTTGGGCAGGATTGATTTAATAAAATCCTTTAGGATAATCTGTCAGCTGCTAATATTTTTTTTGGGAGAGAGAGAGAGAGAGAGAGAGAGAGAGAGAGAGAGAGAGAGAGAGAGAGAGAGAGAGATAATCTCTATGCTGTTAATATTTTTTTTGGAGAGAGAGAGAGAGAGAGAGAGAGAGAGAGAGAGAGAGAGAGAGAGAGAGAGAGAGAGAGAGAGAGACGAACATCACACAACTGATAAAAAAAAAAAAAAAATAAAAAAAAGAATAACAAACAAATAATGACGAAATTACACACACACAAAAACACCCAGTCGCCACTCCCAACAGCCTCCAATTACAATAATGACACCTCTGTACAGAAGTTTCACACAAGCAACCTTCAAAGTACCATTCCATTTCAAGGTCTTTTAAACCTTTCCCAAGTGAACTCTGTCAACTCTGTAACCTGTAATCTAGCTTTCCCCACAAAAGTGGGAAATACAGGTATTTACAGGTACAATACAAGTACATAAGTCGCAGGAAATGATGATTAGTACAGGGTACAGAGAAGTACAGACATTATTGGCACATTTGTGGAAAGCTGGTTTTAAAGTAGCCTTGGTCTGTAGTGGGTCTGAGGTCTGTTAAGTTAATAATAATAATAATAATAATAATAATAATAATAATAATAATAATAATAATAATTATTGTATGAGTATTACAAGGACATTAGAATTAATTCAACATATGTTGCTTCCAGCTTACAAAAAATGTTTTCCAGTCAGACTATTGCTGTTCCAGCTACAAAAATAGTTTTCTAGTCAAACTATTGCTTTTCCGTTCCAAGGAACGTTTTCCAGTCAAACTATTGCTCTTCCAGTTTCAATTAACATTTTCTAGTTAGTATTGTCATGTTTTCCAATTAATTGTTTTTGTAGCTTTCCAGTAAAATGGTTTCCAGCTCACAATATTGCTTTTCCAGCTCCTAAAATGTTTTCCAGTCCACAATATTGCTTTTCCAGATCCAAAAATGTTTTCCAGTGAACAATATTGCTTTTCCAGCTCCAAAAAATATTTTCCAGTGAACAATATTGATTTTCCAGCTCCAAAAAATGTTTTCCAGTCCACAGCATTGTTTTTCCAGCTCCAAAATTTTTTCCAGTCAACAATATTTATTTTCCAGTTCCAAAAATGTTTTCCAGTCAAGAATATTTATTTTCCAGCTCCGAAAAAAATGTTTTCAAGCAACCAAACGTTGCTTGTCTAATTCTCTACCAACTGTTTTCCATCCAACAGACGTTTTTCCAGCTCCTTGAGAATCAGAAAGCATTTTCTATTGAAAAAATGTCCTTCCATTCACTCCGGAAAATGTTTTTCTTCAATCTCCTGCTTCCAAACATTTTCCTGACAAGAAACATTAACTAGAAATTCAAGAATGAGGTAACAGAAGGTAAAAAAAATAAATAAAGAATGAGAAAATCACTTATTAGAAAACAGATAAACTAACATATAAATAAGTTGAGTATAACTTATCAACAACAATAATCACAATAATGATATTATTATATAATCTATGGCATTAATTAATTAAATGGTTCTCGTACAAAAAACAATATCTATTTTCCAGCCCTCTCCGTAGGGTCGTTATGGGGAAAAAATAGCCTCAAAATATCTTGGTTGTAACAACCTTTCTTAATGGGTTATAACGACCCCCTGGAGAATTCTGATGAAAAAG
Source organism: Macrobrachium rosenbergii (assembly GCF_040412425.1). NCBI lineage: Eukaryota > Metazoa > Arthropoda > Malacostraca > Decapoda > Palaemonidae > Macrobrachium > Macrobrachium rosenbergii. The sequence goes on along the minus strand of NC_089775.1, from coordinate 1,285,206 downwards.
GACCCAGCCTTGAGGCGTCTCTCTCTCTCTCTCTCTCTCTCTCTCTCTCTCTCTCTCTCTCTCTCTCTCTCTCTCTCTCTCTCTAAGGAAAGTGAAATGTTTGTTTTTGCCCCATCAGATTTGATGCTTCTAGGAGGGAAAATATTATAATGTAATGGCTCTTGTTATCATTGCTAAAGCTGTTATTATAGAGTTTGTTTGTTTGTTTATTATTGTTTTTGTTGCTACTATTTCTAATACTATTCCTGAAACCATTATAAAACTATATCTTCATTAATATCACCATTCTATCATTTCATCCATTCCAATGGAATCTTTCCCTTGTCCAGACATACCTTCCACATCCTGGTCAGCTGCTTAATAATCCCAAACCACTCCATCTGGTTTCCTGACGACTTTAAGGTACCCCAAGGAGTTATCATGAATAATTCAGAATTATAGAGAATATATATTGAAGGAAAAAGAGTAATATATTATTTACCACTACCCTTAACCTGCCCAGACCCAAAAAACTCACTGGTTTAATGCAATCCAGTAGGACTGTCAACTCTTTACCTTATCTTACAAAGACATCAAGACAATTAAGAATCATACACTTTCATAATGAATGTCTAATGATGATGAATCACTTCTTTCACCCCATCAGAACTCATCCCATTCCACCCCACACTCCCTTCACCCCACCACTTCAGCATTCACCCATCCTAGCAAGATCACCCTTTTCATAAGACTTCCCCAGAGATATTCAAATCTATCTATTCGTATGGGAGGTGCTTAATGAAGATAAATTGCTCACCCCCTCTCATCCTTCCCCCTCACCCCAGTAGAGTCTCTTACCAACTCACCCTCCCTCCTACCCCCGAAAGATATCAGGGACTCATTCACTTTCATGCCAAATGCACAACGTGTATCTGGCGGGCCAATACAACTCCCCAAGTAGTTTTCGGATTTGCATGGTACAACGCCATTGCAACACAGAAAGCAGTAATATGAGTTGAGAGAGAGAGAGAGAGAGAGAGAGAGAGAGAGAGAGAGAGAGAGAGAGAGAGAGAGAGAGAGAGAGCAGGGACGTTGCAAACCCACCAGGAATGGAGGGACCAATTGCACTTTGCATATTGCAACTGATAATGTCCCCTTTTCGAAGCGCCGGATTCCTGTCGCGAATCGGTTTCGATGAGGAGAGAGAGAGAGAGAGAGAGAGAGAGAGAGAGAAGGAGAGAGAATTTCGCTGATGCAATATTGAGGAAGATATTTCAGGTCCCTTTAATGCATATTTGGTCGACGGCGTTTCTGTACCTGATTGCCGGATCAAGGACGGATCTCCCGTGCGGAAAACTTCCGGCAAGGGGGTGATTTATGTTGTCAACTGTACACATATAAAAAAATCTGTTTATGCAAGCCCATAAACATCTACTTATCATATTCTGAATTAGCCAGTTATAAAATCACACCCAGGGTGATAAAGGAAAACTAAATGAAGGAAATGAATAGCCACAATCACTGAGAAATGATCTACAAAGAACAGGGGAAACAAAGTTGACCAAATGAACAGCCACAATCAGTGAGAATTCACCCAGAACAATATCGTCCTTGTACAAAGGCGCCATTAAATTTCCGAGGGGGGGGGGAAAGTAGTTTGAGTACAGCAATTGCGAATCTTTCTCATTTCCGTCTTCAAGTTACAACAGTCCTAATCCTATTACGTAGAACAAGGACGAGAGGACGATAAAAATTCCTCTCTGGTTACACCAGTTTAAAATCAAGAGTACGGTTGAGGTCTGATGGATTTTTTTATATGCAATTTTTTTTCTTCGTCATATTCCTTTTGTCTGTCTCCAGGGGGGTTGAAATCAGAAGCTGTGAGCCCTTCTGATTCTCAGAAAATATTCAAGGGATGGGGTTGCTAGCCTGAGATCGATTCCAGGGGCGAGGAAAGTGAGATCTGGGGCAGTGCCCTGGCGAATTCAGTGTCGCCATTTACCTAACCAGTGGACTGTACATCTGAATCACCCCACCACTTCAGCATTCACCCATCCTAGCAAGATCACCCTTTTCATAAGACCTCCCCAGAGATATTCAAATCTATCTATTCGACCGTATGGAATAGCAGGCAAATTGTAGATGGTTATGGGGCTAGCAACCTCACCCCAAAAACATCCGTAAACCTTCGCCAGTCAACAAACAAACACACAGAGGAACAAACAAGTTTTCTTGACAGATTTTACAACTGACAACCGGCTGTCGTGTCGCAGACAACGCCACTTCCCACATTCTGGAATCTGCCCCGTTACAATTTTACAAGACCAACTTTTCGGGGGGGGATTTATTTTCTCGCTTTGTAATCTCATTTCCCACGGGGGGCTGGGCACTCCCCCTGGCTCTATACTTCACCTGCGGCTTTATATTACCCTCCAGTTCCCACGGGTAATTGATGGAATCAAGGTGTTTGAAGCCGACTCGACAGACCGCAAGATTTTGAACCGCTACTCGAAGACCTTTTATCGCCTGACTCACACTCACCTGGAGGGAGCGAAAATAAGGTAGTTAAATATAAAGAGAGAGAGAGAGAATAGCTGATGATATCAGACAATGTATACCAATGATGTTTGGATGGATAGGAAACACTCTGATGAAGTGAGAGACAGGGAATAGCTGATGATGTCAGAAAATAAATACCCAAGATGTTTTGGTAGGTAGGGATACTTCAAAAGTCCTGTATTCAAAAATTCCAAAATGGAAAATACAGGTGATGTATTCGAAAACAAATAATGAAATGAAAAAATACAGTTGATGTTACATTGAATACAGTATACAAGTACTGTATTCATGTTGTATTTCCGGTATAAAGTACAAAATACAGGTTGTATATTTATAATGTGTATATAAATATAAAACTAACAATACAAAAAAATTAAGTAAAAAATAAATGAAATACAGCAATTAATACATTACTGTTGTAATGAAGAATTTATCATTTTTTCGACAAAGTTGAAAGACAAAAATACATCCCTGGTGTATTTTTAGTATATTTGTATAAACATACATAAATCTTTATATAAAATTGACTTCTCTTCATTCTGACAAAGGTATCAGGAATTTTTTTAAAGTTACCTAAAAATATGGTAAAGAATTATGTATATGTATACATATATACTTAAAAATATACATGAGTATAGCCTTTTTATTTATACATTTGCCAGGACTCAATAATAATAATAATAATAATAATAATAATAATAATAATAAAAATAATAATAAGAATTGGTGAGTCATTCACGAGTATTTCCTCTCGTGAGTAATTCGTGAATCATTAACTTTAATTTCTGAGTTAATTTCAAGATTCTTTTCTTCATGTGTGACTCATATTCCCGAGTCACTTATCATTGACTCATATTCATGAGTCACTCATCGTGAATCAATTTTTTCATCTCGACTCATTCCAGAATCGCTAACTGATGACTCTCATTTCAGAGTTAATCCCCAAAATCTCTAATTCAAGAGTGACTCATATTTGACTCATGTTCTTGAGTCACTCATCTATGAGTCAGTTTTATATCTCGACTCATTCCAGAATCGCCGACTGATAACTCTTGAATTTGAGAGTTAATCCCCCAAATCTCTTATGACTCACTTCAGAGTTAATCCCCAAAATGTCTAATTCAGGAGTGACTCACATTTGACTCATGTCCTCGAGTCACTCATCCGTGACTCACTGAATGACAACCGCCATTCAAGCGGGCCACTATGCACGATCAGTCCCCAGGGGAACAAATGAATATGTCCCAATCTTACTCAGTTGGACCAGGACCCCGAATTCGGAAAGGGTGACGGCCACGCGTCTGTGAAATGCTGACTGGACGTTTTTGAAACTATGAAAAATATGAAAAATATCGAAATATGTAGAACGATTTTGTCTCATTTGGGATAAGGAAACCTTTCGTTAATGTTTATTGCAAATTTTTAAAGAGCTGTTTGTTTTTTTTCAAACTAAAATTCTGGTGTCCTAAAAAATGCTGACAAGTAATTTTTCAAATGATGATATACGAAAAATATGAAATATGCAAAATATATACCATGTATATATATGTATATATATATATATATATATATATATATATATATATATATATATATATATATATATATATATATATATATATATATATATATATATTATATAATCAGTGCATGATGCAAGCACTGCAGTCTATTGTCACAGATTCTCTCCAGCACCCCTTGCTAATCCTATGATAGCCCTGGGGGACAGGACGAAAATAATGGGGTCAGTTTGCTTTCTTCTATAAAAGGATTGTTCCCCCTATTGCGGGTGGACCGTATTAATAATAATAATAATAATAATAATAATAATAATAATAATAATAATAATAATAATAATAATAATAATAATAATAATAATTTCCTTTTAGATTTCAGTACCAATTACAGACATGAGAGAGAGAGAGAGAGAGAGAGAGAGAGAGAGAGAGAGAGAGAGAGAGAGAGAGAGAGAGAGAGAGAGAGAGTCATCTGAAGTGATTCCTTCTGGGCTGGTTTATTCCTTCTCAAGAATTCTTTGACTTTTTAATCTTTCTCTCTCTTCTACTAATAATTCTCCTTCTCCCTCACCCTTCTCCCTATTACCAAACTCCCATTCTCCTTCTCCTATTTCTTCAGAGCATCTGAGATGGTTTGGAAATGTGGGGAGAACGGGAGAAAACAGGTTGGCGAAGAGGTTTTTATTCAGAAATTCTGGAAGGGAGGAGGAGAGGAAGGCCTCAGGAATGGACAGATAGGGTGGAGGAGGTACTGGAACGTCCCTCAAGTCTCCTGGAAGCATCTGGAACAGCTAGTGATGAGGAAGTTTCCAGCATAAGAGGTTCATCCACTAATGTATCTTTTAAACAATCCTGCTAAGACTTCACATCAGCCCTTGGAAAGGACAAAGGGGGTTTTAGGAGGAGGGAGGGGGGGCTAGGGGGCTTGGACATGCCCAGAAAAGGGGTAAGGGGAAGGGGGGGGGAGCAAGGGGTTCTAGATCACCCAAAATACCAAAAACAAACAATTCTGGAACTCGATTCCATGTCTCTGCAACTCAGACACATCCCCACACTGAATATTAGACGAGAGAGAGAGAGAGAGAGAGAGAGAGAGAGAGAGAGAGAGAGAGAGAGAGAGAGAGAGAGAGGGGACGTGCCAAAACCACAGAAAAAGAACCCTCTCCCCCTCCCTCCCTCCCCTCTCCCACCGACACAAACTCTGGAACAAGTTCTGGAACCATATACAAAGTTAAGCCGAGAATGAAGATGACCATAAACCAGGCGTACGAAACGACTACGACCCATAATTCTATATGGAGTGTCGTCCTGTCTGTGTGTGTGACAATTCGCGCGAGTGGCTTCACGAGGCTTTGTTTACCGGAGGCGTTCGGTCGGGTGATTTTTGAGAGGAATTTTTGAAAATCTCACTGGATTTCAGGGCTTGCATGGCTCTCTGCTTACTGGATGTGTTTATGTATGTTTATACCGAGGAAATATTCATTTATTTTAAAGAGATTACATGGTTTTTTTTACATAGAGAAACCTTCATATCATCTTTGTTTACACTGGTATGTTTTGGGGGAGCGTTCACTTTGGAGATTTTTGGGGAATTCTAAAAACTTTGACTGAATTTCAGTCCTTCCAATAACCATTCACTTACTCTTTGTTAGCACTTTTTTGGGTTATTTTTTTGTATATATAAATAAACTTTTCTCATTATTCTTTTCTTATTATTGTGATAAAAATCAAAACCATTTTGAAAACTACATAAAAACAATTTTTCCCTTAATGCATCTGAAAATCTAAGTCTGTAATTGAACTTAAATCAAATTTATCACATTGTATTATGGAAAAGTGTCAATTATATAAGTATGATACTATATTTGAAGAAACTAAACCATATATATTAAAAAAAGACTGAAAAACTATTTGTGCCTCCATCAAAGGTGTTGAATTGGGAAATCAAAAATTGAAAAAGACTGGAGGGTGAAAAATAAAGACATCAGGAATGAGGGAAGTAAAGGGGAGAAGGAAGGGGAGAAGGAAGGGGAGAAGAAAGGGGAAGGGGGGAAATTCAGAACAAGGAGTAAGTAAACAAGGGGTGAAAATTCAGCTTAAAAAATAGTGTAAGAAACGTGGACATGAAAAGGGGGCGGAACAAAGTCTATAGGGGCGGAGCTAAGTATAGATGGGAGGGGCTAACTCAGTCTAGAGGGGCGGGGCCAAGTCTTAGAATGGGAGGAACCAAGTCTATAATGGGAGGAGCCAAGTCTAGAATGGGAGGAGCCAAGTCTAGAATGGGGAGGAGCCAAGCCTAGGGGGAGGGGCAATCATCAGGGTATACATGTCACGACGTATCCCAGGGTACAATGGGGTTAGGTAATTCAGGGAAGGGGGTAGGGGCTACAATGGTGCCCACCCAGTGGTCAGTAAATCACCTTCGGTGACGGACAAGGGAAGGGGAGGGGTAGGAGAGGGGGGTGGAGGGGAGGGGGAAGAGTGCCTCTTTTCATTAAGCCGCCGCAGAGAACAATAGTGGGGACCCTTCGTATCAGCGCTCCGCCCCTCCCCAAGGGGGCTATGCCCCCTTCCCCGTCACCAAACGCTATTTTCTCCCGGTGACCGATGATACACGGGGCGGGGAGGGGAGGAGGGACGCTCTGAGA
>NC_089775.1:1256003-1276003 GCF_040412425.1 Macrobrachium rosenbergii | reverse complement strand
GATAAATTACCTTAAAAATTCTCACATTTGACAACTCACACCTGTCGTCATCAAGCTGATTAACTGCAGATGGCTGAGAAGAATTCTGGTTTTGTTCTCATCCATGCAATAAAATCATTTTGGCTTCCAGACTGCAATTAGATGTAATGATTTTATATGTGATGGTAATAATAATAATAATAATAATAATAATAATAATAATAATAATAATAATATCACCGACACCCTTCTCTAAACAAAATTCACTTCCAGAAATAAATTCTTTTTTATCTTATTATATCTTCGCCCCTGTGGGGTGGAGGTAAAGGGGAGGGAACGAAGAGAAGAAAGGAAGGGAAAGGAGAGGGGAGAGGAAAGAGGGGAACACAGAGGAAAGTTAAAAAACGCAGAAAAGAAAGCTGTTCCTTTACGAAGATGCTTTGCGATTGTGACAGATTGCTGCAACAATAGAATTCAACAGAATTTATTCACAGAGGAGGAGGAAGAGAGAGAGAGAGAGAGAGAGAGAGAGAGAGAGAGAGAGAGAGAGAGAGAGATACACAAAAAACTGACTCGACCACAAATCCCACCAAGGAATGAAAACCCTACGTAGGAAAATGACCCGTGAGGGAAGGAGAGATGAGGAGGAGATGAAAAGGTGCGAAGAGGAAATGAGGAAGAGGGAAATGAGGGGGAAAGGGGGAAATGGGGAGAGGAAATGATCAAGAGAAGAGAGAGAGAGAGAGAGAGAGAGAGAGAGAGAGAGCAAAACTTTCCTCCCCAAATTGGGTTCTGTGGTCAAGAGCAGGATAAGAAAGATTGCCGTTGCAGTAAACTCGACCCAATTATTTGGCCCTGGGTGTCGTGACGGGGCGTGAAAGTAATCCCACAACTGTTTGGACTGCGCAGTTGGGAACTGTCTTTATGTGGTGCCAGAGGGATTGAACTGTCACGTACACTTGGCTGTGGTTGGGAAACTGTACAGTTTGTGGATGTGCATCTATTTTTAAAAGTATCTTGATCAATCTTGAATCCCACAGTTGTACTGAGCACGAACAGTTCAACTGTTCTGCTGCACAGTTCCACACCGTCGTAAATGGTACAGTGGTACAAAACCATAAATTTCAAGTTTCCAAGGACTTTCTGTCCCCATCGTCCGGTAGCTTGAAAGTTTTGTCTGAACAAAGTTCTCCGTTAGGTACGAACCTGATTGGATGACCCCCTGTACCTGTTTAGATGACCCCTATATATATATATATATATATATATATATATATATATATATATATATATATATATATATATGTGTGTGTGTGTGTGTGTGTGTGTGTGTGTGTGTGTAGACACGTCTGCAAGCCATTAAAACACCATGAACGTGCTTTATAAATAGAAGTTCGCCTCGAGAGTACTCGACTTTCCGCAAAGTTTGGAGGAATGGAATAAAAAAACCTTAAAAACTGAAGCCCACTAGACAGAGAGAGAGAGAGAGAGAGAGAGAGAGAGAGAGAGAGAAAGGACAACATTACACTTAACCCAAAACTTTTCCTCCCAGGATGATAATATAGCCACAATTTGCGAGGGAGACGTGACTTAATTTCACAACTGCTGGGTTTTTTAATTATTTTGTCTCTCTCTCTCTCTCTCTCTCTCTCTCTCTCTCTCTCTCTCTCTCTCTCTCTCTCTCTCCTTGCCTGGTAAGAAGAGTATGCAACTGAATGAGTATGGGTTTTTTAATATTTCTAAATCTCTCTCTCTCTCTCTACATCCGTCGTGTTAATGTATTTACATACAAACATACAATGTAACCAGTCAGCACGAACACACATACACACATATACACACACATACACAAACACAAACACAAACAATATTAATCTATAAACATCTTTTACAAAGAAACAAATTTCACTTAAAACTATACATGGAGTTTTCTCACGTTAACACGGTTTGAGAGAGAGAGAGAGAGAGAGAGAGAGAGAGAGAGAGAGAGAGAGAGAGAGAGAGAGAGAGAGTAAATAAAAAGCAGGTGGGGGCGCCTGCCCCCCAAGATAACAAGCAAGTCATAAAATTATGCGAAAGTCTGCAACCCTCACATGATTTCCTTAGAGACATGAAACCAAGTTCTCTCTCTCTCTCTCTCTCTCTCTCTCTCTCTCTCTCAAAAATAAAACGAAACAATCAAACAATAAAACAAAAAATCAAAACGAAACCAATTCATGAACTACGAGAGAGAGAGAGAGAGAGAGAGAGAGAGAGAGAGAGAGAGAGAGAGAGAGAGAGAGAGAGAGAGAGAGAAGGAAAAGAAAATTAGCATTAGTATTAATTTCGAAATCGATTTTTAGATATATAATAAATTTACTAAGTTTTTAAGCTTCTTAATCTAGTCGAAAAATTATGAATTTCATCGGTCAAAACACTCTGACGTAACGAACGAAGCCCTTCGGAGCATTCAGGAATGTCTCCGTTCTCCGAATCCCTGAGGACAGAAACTGAGGACTCTGGAACCTCACACGTCTCTGGGAAGACTTCTGCAGAATCGCAAACGCCGCCCTTCGGCCATTAAAGAAATTTCTATTTTTCATTCTTCCGAGCTTAAAATATTAATTATTCTTCGTTTTTTGTCATCTTGATATACTAAATCGACTGAAGGAATTACTTGATGACATTACTGTACTATTTCTCGAGGAAAGTTGGTCACAGAAGGCGAGGAATCACCCGAGTCCCCACCGAAGCCCCGAAGACTCCACAAGTGGCTCCGAAGACTTCGAAGAAACTTCCTGGAAATCGAAGAATAGACCGGCGTCCTTTTCCAAAACTATGCATAAAGTCAGGCACTCTCAACTGGCATTGAATCAGAATGTTGATGCATATCATAATTTTGATGCTTACAGTATTGTTTTCTCAAGTGTTTGGCTCCGGGGTTATATTACCCCGTGAGATTAAGTTTTATATTATTGTGGCACTCCTACTCCTAGGAGTGAGATTAGCTTTTATATTGGTACACCGTTTCATCGAACTTGTATTGCTTGTGGCTTCCGATGACCCTCCCCCACGCGACGCTAAATGTCAGGAGGACGATGGACCAAAGGATCCCAGGACATCCCGCGCGTTTAAAGGATCTCTGGAAGGACCACCGCCTTCCACCCAAAGCACCTCGGAAACTAACATTATCGAAGACGTGGCCGACTTAGTTACTGACGAGGAAATCCTCAGTAGTGACATCCCAGTGTCATCCACTGAAACGCCTGAGGAAATAGCTCAGGCTAACAGGAAATACATAGACTGGCTCGAAAAAGCCGTCTTGGAAAGAGATAATGAAATTGAGGAACTCAAAAGGATCCTCAGTAGTAACGTCCCACTGCCTTCCACCGAAACGCCTGAGGAAATAGCTCAGGCTAACAGGAAATACATCGAATGGCTCGAAAAAGCCGTCTTGGAAAGAGATAACGAAATAGAGGAACTCAAAAGGAAAGTCGAAAGTCTCGCAGATCAAAATGAGAAGAAGGAAGATCAACTGACAGCCCTCCAACAGGAAAAGCGTGAAGATCAGTCGAAGATAATAATCTTAGAAGAGATAATTGCCAGTTTCGAGAACGAGAACAAAAATCTCCGACAGGATCTGGCAGAAAGAGAGATCGAAAGACGAGAAATGAAGAATATTATATGCAGGCTAACTGAGAACCTGGAAACAGCTCGAGAGGACAGCAGGAAGAAAGGTAACCAGATTGAAAGCCTGCAAAAGGAGAATGTTGAAAGGGACTGCAAGATTAATCAAATGGCTGCTGACCTGGAAGAAGTTCTCTCCAGAGAGAAGAAGACTAGCTTGGATCTGCAACAAATGGAAAGTTATAAAATTGCACTGGAAGATTCAAAAGCTGAAACTCAAAGGCTGGAAGGAGATAAGCTGAAGAAGGATAAAGAAATGATCCAATTGGTAAACGAGCAGTCCATTCTGAAGCCATAGATCAGAGGTTTGGAAAGCCAAGTCCAGAATCTTTTGGACGAGAAGGAAAATATCAATATAACATTTAAAGAAATGGAAAGGAAGAAAGCCCAGATGGAATTCCAGATGGAAGAGACGAAAGAACGACTCGAGTTGATGGAAATCGAAAAACTGGAGAAAATGATAGAAATTGAAGGACTCATAGATGACAGATTACAGAAGGATAGAAAAATCAGTTGCCTGGAAAACGAATTGAAAGTCCTTCGACAACGAAAAGTGGACAAACCAGGAGTAGTCATCAAGAAAATGGCCCTGAGACAGAAAGCTGAAAGGAAGAGGCCTGTGACTAAACCTCGATGTCTCAGGGGTCCACAAATTGACTGCCAAGCCATCTACAAGAAAATGGACGACATGGAGGTAAAACTAAATCGATTCAGGGCACAGAACGAACCTCCACCTTCCACCAGAAAGGACACAAATGCCCTGAATAAAAGGAAAGCCACCAATACCCTCAAAATTGCTGAAAAGGAAAAGCCCAGAAACGCTGAAGAGCTGCATAAGAAAATGAGAAAAGAAACGGCACAGAGGCTCCGAGCATTGGAAGCAGATGCAAAAATGACTCGAGAGCTGTACAAGATCAACGCCGTGACCTGAAGGAGAGATCAGGACCTTTGCTTTGTAGGAAGAAGTTCGCCTGCAATATGGAGATGGACAGCAGCCGTCAGGACTGGCAGTTAGGATTCGGAGATGGCATCGAGTGCGTCCCCTTCCTGCTTCCTCCAGAAGTTGGGGCATAACTGAGGTCAGTGATGCCTATTTGGCATTTGTTTTGGCAACCTCTGGCGAAAAGGGCTTCTCTTTCTATCCGCTGGAGGAGTGAGACTGAAGCCTGTTGGGCTATGGTATGGCAACCTCTACCCCCCATAGAGGTCATGCCCACATATGCCCAATGGGTTTTGGTCTTCCCCCCCTCCTCCCGAGGAACGAAACTGATGCCTTTTCGCAAGAGTTGGTGCCTGCAGATGCAGAAATAGGTTTTTCATTTGACCTCTTTTATGTTCCCACCTCCTGGAGGTGCAGTTTGGGGGTGCCTCAGCCATCGACAGGCCAGTCTGGAAGTGAGGTCTGGAAATGATTGGCTTTCCCCAATTTGCAAAGGAGTGATTGGTCCATGGATGGCACGAAGGAATGAAGTGTTTCCTGCGGAGGGAAGAAAAGTGATCCTGCAACGCAATGGCGGTTCTGGAGTGACTTTGGTTCCCTTGGACAACTGACTGAAGGCGTCGCTTGACAGAGGGTCATCGAAGAAGCCATTTTTACTCGATACCTGTCTTGGCTAGTTGACAGAGCTGAGAATGGGGAAGGGTCCACCCCTGGCTAAAATAAAGCCCCATTCAATGAAGCTCTGTTGATAATGATGCCCCAGGGGTGAGATCAAACGATCAGTAAAGGCCAATATATATATATATATATATATATATATATATATATATATATATATATATATATATATATATATATTATGTATAATATAATATATATATAACTATAACTATATATATTATATATAACCTAACCTAACTCAACTATAACTTAACTTAACCTAACCTAACCCAACTATAACCTAACTTAACCCAACTATAACCTAACCTAACCCAACCATAACCTAACCTAACCTAACCCAACCATAACCTAACCTAACCCATCTATAACCTAACTTAACCTAACCTAACCCAACCATAACCTAACCTAACCCAACAATAACCTAACCTAACCCAACTATAACCTAACCTAAACTATAACCTAACCCAACCTAACCTAACCTAAACTAAACTATAACCTAACCTAATGATTTCTGGCCACCATATACAGTACATACACACAAACACATACACACACACACACACACACACAAACACACATTTCCTTGTAGGAGTGTTTTCATCCGTCCATTTGTCACTGGGGAGTCTTTACTTGTTTTGTATTTGTCATAGGTTTAACAGAGCGCGGAGGCCGCGCGTCGTATAGCGCCGTTGAGCATTACTGCCTCCGGCGGGATGATACTTACGAGGGGTTCTCACCCCCCCCTTCCCCCCCTCCCCCAGACGCTTTTGTCTCGGCTAACGAATGTTGCCGCTAAACCAAACACCTCTTGAGAGGGTGTGATCTTTGCCTTTCCCCCCCCTCTCTCTCTCTCTCTCTCTCTCTCTCTCTCTCTCTTCTCTCCAAGCTCAAATTCCACCCATTGATTTACTGTCATCTTTTCCTTCTGTACTGTTTACGTTTCTCCCGTCCCATTTTCTTTCCTCTTCCTCTTCTTCTTCCTCCATTCCTTTCCTCTCCCACCTCTCCTTAACCCCTATCCCTCCCCCACCCCAAAACACCCCCTCCTCACAGCCACCACAGCAATACTTCTAATTCAACCCCCAACCAATCTTGCTACTGTCTTGAAGGGAGGTGAAGAAATGAAGAAGAAGGGAGAGGAATAACCTTTCCTCCCTCCCCCTCCCCCTCCCCCAACCATCTCCCTCCCCCCTCCAAAGACTCCTATTAATACACATTGGCAGTTAAGCCTAATGTGGGCGTGATATTTTAAACAATTTTATATCCCTGACACATTGAACGTGGGGCTGGAATATTTAGGGCCTGGGGTTGGTAAGTAAGGTGTGAGGGATTAGGGAGCGGGAAAATAGGGGTGTTTAAATAGGGAGTCAGGAAGAAACAGCATTTAAATAGGGAGTCAGGAAGAATCAGCATTTAAATAGGGAGTCAGAAAGAAGCAGCATTTAAATTGGGAGTCAGAAGATGCAGCATTTAAATATGGAATCAGAAAGATTCAGCATTTAAATAGGGAGTCAGAAAGAATCAGCATTTAAATAGGGAATCAGAAAGAAGCAGCATTTAAATAGGGAGCCAGAAAGAACCAGCATTTAAATAGGGACCAGAAAGAAGCAGCATTTGAATAGGGACTCAGAAAAATTCAGCATTTAAATGGGGAATCAGAAAGAACCAGCATTTAAACTGAGACTCAGAAAGAAGCATCATTCAAACAGGTACTCAGGAAGAACCAGCATTTAAATAGGGAGCCAGGAAGAACCAGCATTTAAACAGGGACCTAGCAGACGACGCTCTGAAGACACCAGGCCAGATGCCAAAGACCCTTCAGATAATCATCCCCCCCAAGAATAACATATATCTATTGGCTCTCATTAATCGTTTGAATAACGAGGGTCGATCACGAGATGCGCTAGTGAATAATTAGGGGAGAGGGGTTGATGGGGTCACGAGAAGGGAGGGGGGAGGGGGAAGGGGAGGGGGAGGGGGTGATATCAAGGGAGAAGGAATATGAATGGGACCTTTGTAACCTTTCAATGTTTGATATTTTCCTTTCATTATTTCCTCTTCTTATCCTTCAGTCTTGGATATATCCTAATCAGTCTTGCCTCCAATCCTTTGTAGGATACTCTCTCATAATACCAGAGAGAGAGAGAGAGAGAGAGAGAGAGAGAGAGAGAGAGAGAGAGAGAGAGAGAGAAATAACCTCCACGATCGTAATCCCTGGTACAATGGAGCCATCCATTGTAGGACAAAACGAGAGACCGGGAAGACAACAAAACCATCTTGAAGGAGTCATGATATATATATATATATATTTGAGAGAGAGAGAGAGAGAGAGAGAGAGAGAGAGAGAGAGAGAGAGAGAGAGAATCACATTTTACACCTGGAAAATCTTTCTTTTTGAGAGAGAGTGAGAGAGAGAGAATCACTTCTTATACCTAGAAAATCTTTCTTTTTAAGAGAGAGAGAGAGAGAGAGAGAGAGAGAATCACTTCTCACTTCTGGTATGTTAAATCTTTTAGACAGAGTTCAAGAAAAACTCTTGATTAAAAAAATTAAAATTAAAAACAAACATTAACATTCAATGTTAAACATTAACATTAAATTAACAAAACTAACATTAAATGAAGAAAAAATCCGAGGCTCTAATCCTCACTTAATTGTTTGGGATTTAGTAACTATCAGGGTAATCCCCCAGGGATTACCCAAGTAGGGGCAAGATTAATCCACCATTTCTTTATAGAGTACTTGGAAGGGTCCACTGGCCCACCCTTACACCACCCTCCTACCCCTGGTACTGCTACTGGTATGCCCCTCTGAAATCAACCAATCACTTGTATGCCCATCTGAAACCAACCAATCACTGGTATGCCCTTCTGAAACCAACCAATCACTGGTATGCCCTTCTGAAACCTACCAATCACTGGTATGCCATTCTGAAAGCAACTAATCATTGCTATGCCCTTCTGAAACATACCAATCACTTGTATGCCCATCCGAAACCAACCAATCATTGGTATGCTCTTCTGAAACCAACCAATCACTTGTATGCCATTCTGAAACCAGCCAATCACTGGTATGCCATTCTGAAACAAACCAATCACTTGTATGCCCATCTGAAACCAACCTAACCCAACAATCACCTTAAAATACTATCATTTCCCTAATTCTATAAAGTTTCCTACTCACCACTTCTGTAAATCCTTCTACCCCTACTTAACCCCTTACGAAAGCCTCCCCCTCCCCTTTCCCTTCCCCTTCTCTTTCCTTCCCCAACCCCACCACCCATTAAAGGGGGGAGACATAAAAAAGAAAACTACTACAAAAAAAAGTGTAAAAGAAAGTCTACTTCAAAGAGAGGGCCGACTCTCTCTTGCTCCTTTGGGCTCCTACAATCCACAAACATCTAACCCTCCTTCCCCCTTTTTTCCATCCCCTCCCCCTTTCTGTCCCCTAACACATCCCTACCCATTCCCTGCCCCCAAATAACACACACACTCTCTCTCTCTCTTTTATCCAGCGCCGGGGGTCATTTTCCAACTAAGAATGTTCCAAAGAGGCTTTTTTGATAAAAGGGACTATTTAGTGGAGGCGTAGAAAACGGGATGTAGGCTTGCATAGCAATTGAACACGGGTACTCAGAGTTGAATAGACATAAAAGGAAGTATTGTAAGGGTTCCACGCTTTGTTTGTTTGTTTGTGGGAGTTTGTGCTTGTGTATGTGTGGAGTTAGGGAACTGTTTGTACTTTTCCTCAGCCTACTTGAGATCTTGCATTATTGGTCCTCTCATTGTTATGTGATTTCTCAAAACTATGGTAATTTCGTAGTGGGCCCCCACCCCACCCCAACCTGTGTCACTGAACAAACAAACAAACAACAAACTAACAAAAAAAAAACAAATAAATAAGATTATCACAACACCAAAATTAAATTTGTCAAGATATTTCCACCTGACTAGCAGGTTAAAACATTATGACCAGCCAAAATCACACTTTCAACCAACCAAGAAACTTGTGTCTATCAAAACAAATAAGTCCAGTTTCAAGACTTGACTTATTCCCTCGCAAAGACACAAAAACACAATTGGCCCTGATGCCTTCTGATGCACGGATCTCCGCAGGAGAAGCGCGCCAATTAGATTTTCTGAGGATGGCATTCCGGCGCCTCAATCGAATGCCTGGACAGTAGGGTCTTGGGAATAGGAACGGGACATTCTCTCTCTCTCTCTCTCTCTCTCTCTCTCTCTCTCTCTCTCTCTCTCTCTCTCACATACACAGAAACAGTTTTTATTTTAATGAGGACAATCAAATCTTTCTGTGACACATTTACTCAAAGAAACAGTTTTTATTTTAAAAACAATCAAATCTTTCTTATATGTATATTTATCAAAGATTTCAAACAGACATTAATAAAAATATTAAATATAAATTATATATATATATATTTATCCTAAGTTGCCAATACTGAGAAGCACCACTTACTTACGGACTTGCGGGCAAGAAGGGCCTATGAACCCACCAACCTGCCAATCGCGTGAAAATAATGAAATGACATTTCTCCTTCTTCTTCTTCTTCTTCTTCAAGAGCCTTCGAGGAAATCCTTCTCCCCCCTTCCCCCTCCCTCCCCCTTTTTAAATCTGTCATTCTGTCGTCTATTATCCCTCCCTCTCCCTACGCCCCCCCCTCTCTGCTGGGTCCACCAAATAGCTCCTGTCTGAATAGACAGCTTGGGTTTTCTATCTATCTGTCCAGTTAAGAGTTTTACTTCTCTGGAATTAAATCATTTTTCCTTTTGAACTGTTTATTGCTCTCTCTCTCTCTCTCTCTCTCTCTCTCTCTCTCTCTCTCTCTCTCTCTCTCTCTCTCTCGTGTGCCTCTGTTGGCCAAAGTAATGAATTAAGGGCATATTTTCGGACGAATGTTGTGGGTAGCAGCTATGGAGGGAGAGAGAGAGAGAGAGAGAGAGAGAGAGAGAGAGAGAGAGAGAGAGAGAGAGAGAGATTAATGAACGAAACGGGATTGAAAAGCGCCGGGCTAATATTGGCCCTGGGAGCGCCATGGGGGCCCATAAAACTCACAAAAAATTTTTTTTGAGTACCAGTTGAACGCTGGCCGCGTTCAACTGGTTCAATTATTATATAAAGGTTCCGAGTCTCGAACTTCAATCAGCCAATCGTGAAATGACTGAGTGTTTTTTTATTTTTATTTTTTTTTGGGGGGGCGTGGGGTTTAACCAACCATCTCCCACGATAGATGTGTGTTGACACTCTCTCTCTCTCTCTCTCTCTCTCTCTCTCTCTCAAATGAAATGTGAAATCTCTTCGCCTTTCGAATGTAAACAAGTGATTTATATAGGTTTTTTTTCCTAGCAAGATAATCGTGTGATCTCTCTCTCTCTCTCTCTCTCTCTCTCTCTCTCTCTCTCTCTCTCTCTCTCTCTCTCTCTCTCATCCAAGAAACCCAAATCGGGCGCAATCACGAACCGGATATAACGACGGATCAACGCGTCGTCATCTCTCTCTCTCTCTCTCTCTCTCTCTCTCTCCTATTAAACAGAACCTTCTCTTGTTGACAGAACAGTCATTCATTTATGAAGTGACGGTTTGACCAATCAATGGACTTTAACAGGATTTTCAGTTTTCCGTAAAAGAAAACTATTGTGCCGGCTTAATCTGTCCGCCTCAGATCTTAAAAACTCCCGAGGCTAGAGGGCTGCAAATTGGTACGTTGATCACCCACCCTCCAGTCATCAAACAGACCAAATTGCAGCCCTCTAGCCTCGGCAGTTTTTATTTTATTTAAGGTTAAAGTTAGCGTTCGGTTGCTTGGTTCTCTTAACAAATTATCTTTCTCTTATTACCATTCTTTCCCAGTGACCTCTCTCTCTCTCTCTCTCTCTCTCTCTCTCTCTCTCTCTCTCTCTCTCTCTCTCTCTCTCTCTCTCTCTCAGTGAGTCCTGCCTTTTCCCCTCATTATAATAGGACTTTCTCTTGTTAAGATTTTCTCTTAATGACTGCTCTTAATATGCTTTGCCAATGACAGTTCTCTCATTAGCTGGCGTTTATAATGCTCATTCATTCATTATATCACGTTTCTTAATCATCATTCTCTCATTTTATCTCTCATTGCTCTTATTACCAGATTTTGGCAATAACTCCTCTCTTATTGAACCCTTCAAAACCATTCAGATTTACCAATAAATTCTTCCTTTTTTGATGAGTTTTATTAAAAGGTTTATTCAAACAGCTGGTCTCTCACTGACAGGTATATTCTTAATTACCAGGTCGTTTTTCCATCAGGTACTTGAACCCTTGTGTCCCTCTGAGAGTCATCTGGGCGACTGGTTCTGTCCTATCCCACTTCTGCACCTCTTTTATCCAACTGTTTATTCAGTTTTATTCCTCTTCCTTCTTTCTCAAGTGCTCCAAGCTTCTATTTCAGTTCAATTAAGCTTTTTTCAAGCTTAAATGTCCCATTTCATCCAAGCTTCTCCAGGCTTCAATTCAGCTTATCTCAGTCGGACCAAGTTGGCGAAAAATTTGGGGAAAATGAAGAATAAAAGATAACGGAAGGGAAAAAGTTACGAAAGAAGAATTAAGAGGACGGGAAAGATGAAAAAGGAAATATGGATGATTCGTGAGGAAAAATTCACGCGAATAAAATGGAGAAGAATAATGACTCAGTGATAAGGAAAGATTACGCAAAAAGTAACACAGAATAAAAGATTTAGATAAGACAAATGAAAAACGCCTGATAAGAAATCCGAGATGAGAGAGAGAGAGAGAGAGAGAGAGAGAGAGAGAGAGAGAGAGAGAGAGAGAGAGAGAGAGAGAGAGAGAAGAGAGTGATCGCTCGACTGATGGTGGCTGGGAGTGACGAATTAGCCATCTCTCCAATTCAGTGAATCTGTCAGCGAGAAATCTCGGCCCACTTTGGCTCCCCTCCCCCTCTCCCCTTCCCCCCTCTCCCTACCCCCCACCCCACCCCAAAAGTAAGAAGACTTCGAAGGCCAATTTCAAATGGAAGACTGGCCCTGAATCTTGTGACTCCTGTGAGATCTTCCCTTTAAAGCCACTCTCTTACAGGCGTGACCCATCTTAAGCTGTGGTTATACGTCGTGGCTTACAAGAATACAATCATCCCCACACTGGGAAGAATTAAACCTAGGGTTACACCAATGGTTATACCCCTTCCCCAAGCCCTAGGGGGTATATCCGGCACATTTAACATACCCATCTTTTCAATCATGATTTATAAGAGTACTTGTACCATACCACCATCTTTTCTCAAGCTATGGGACATACGTCGTGGGTTACAAGAATACAATCATCCCCACAATGGGAGGAATTAAACTTAGGGTTACCTCAATGGCTATACCCCTTCCCTATGCCCTTAGGGGGTATATGGGCACAGTCAATATACCCATCTTAGGTATCTGTACCATACGAACACTTTTATAGGGTGCATTTTGGGTTACAAGAATAGAATCATCCCCACAATGGAAGAATTAAACCTAAGGTTACCTCAATGGCCATACCACCTTCCCCATGGCCTCAGGGGGGTATATGGTCACAGCCAGTATACCCATCTTTCCAATCACGTTTTACATGGGTCATAGGAATACCCACAACTGCATTTGGGCAACCAAATGTATTTAGGAAAGATGAGTATTTTTAACAAAGGCAAAAGAATCTCAAGGTTTAATTTTCGTTCAGAAATCAGATGCACTGTTGACAGGTAGGTTGTTAGGACACGATAATGAGGTCTTCGAGTTAAATTACTCAGTGACAGAAGTATTTATTATTATTATTATTACTATTACTATTATTATTATTAATACACCTTCAAAACAGCTTACCTATCCTGATAAGGACACCTCCTTTAACCTAGGATACCAATTCCTACAGGAACCAAATCCCTCCCACCAAAAAAAAAAAGTTCAAAAATCCTTCCTAATGTGAAAGTTCACAAAAAAGCTACTTTGTATAAAAACAGGTGGAAAGTTCTCCTCTCTCTCTCTATGTCAAACTTTGATACGATGAGGAAAGTTTTAAAACCTTACTTTTTTTTTCCCTGAGAAGTTTATAAAAACAAGAGTTTAATCCCAAGGCAGTTTTGTTGCGTCTCTTTTTTTTTGGGGGGGGGGCGGTCGGGATGGAAATGAAATCAGAATGGGAGGGGAATGAGAAAGAAATGAGAGATCAGTGCCCGCCCTATGAGGCGATCAGCGCCTGCCCTATGAGTCTACAGATGCAAAGAGGGACTTTAACTTTAACTTAATATATATATATATGTCTGTGTGTGTATACATGTATGCATCTAGACACAACAGTAACGAAAAACCCGCACCAACAGGAACGTGAAACCATAAATATTCCTGTCTTACTCTTTCATATTCCTCCCCCCTGGGGAATGAAGCATCGCATCGCCTGGTTAAGCAAGAAGGACTGCCCCCTTCCCTCTTAAATCCCCCTCCCTCCCTCCCTCCCCCCCCTCCCCCTTCCGTGCATATTCGGCGTAACAGCAATGCCACAACCCAAATACCCGTAAGATAGATAATGCTAATATCAGTGTCTCAGGGAAACAGGGGTCCCAGGCACCGCTCTCTCTCTCTCTCTCTCTCTCTCTCTCTCTCTCTCTCTCTCTCCTTGCACAGTTCTTATCATTAATTCCTTGTCTTCATATCTCTGGCTTGCAACAAGTCTATTGGGCTGCGATGTTACTTTCGTTCTGCAATGATTTTAAAACTTTCCCTCACACACTCTCTCTCTCTCTCTCTGGAAGCTTACAGAGATGCTATAAGGCTTCTCTCTCTCTCTCTCTCTCTCTCTCTCTCTCTCTCTCTCTCTCCGGAAAAGAAGACGTTCAGGAATGCCGAAGGTATTTTAGGAAAGGATAATAGACTTTTCAATATATTTTACAAATAAGATCCATGTACCTTTCTCTCTCTCTCTCTCTCTCTCTCTCTCTCTCTCTCTCTCTCTCTCTCTCTCTCTCTCTCTCTCTCTCTTCTGCTCTCTTTTCAATATATTTTACAAATAAGATCCATGTACCTTTCTCTCTCTCTCTCTCTCTCTCTCTCTCTCTCTCTCTCTCTCTCTCTCTCTCTCTTAGCAGCAGTAAACTATCGGCCCTATAAAATCAAGGCGACAGGGCGTATGTGTGTATATATGCATACAAGCCTGTGTATCATTGCCTAATAACAAAATATGGCGGCTGTATTTTGGGGGACGTGAATATAGATCAGTCCCGCCCTCCCCCCCCCCCCCCCCCTGGCCAGAAGGGAGGGGGAGGGGGAAGGGGAGAAAGGGGAGGGCAGCAGAACTCTTTATTATCAGCTTTATTTTGAGAAGGCGATGCTGGATTACGGTGTTGGAGATGGAGGAGGGAGGAGGGAGAAGTGTTGGAGATGGAGGAGGGAGGAGGGAGAAGTGTTGGAGATGGAGGAGGGAGGAGGGAGAAGTGTTGGAGATGGAGGAGGAGGAGGAGGGGAGAAGTGTGGATTGAAGAGGGGAGGAGCAGGAAGTGTTGGAGATGGAGGGGAGGAGGGAGAAGTGTTGGAGATGGAGGAGGAGGAGGAGGAGGAGGAGGAGGAGGAGGAGGAGGAGGAGGAGGAGGAGGAGGAGGAGGAGGAGGAAGAGGTGTTGGAGATTGAGGAGATACAAACTAGTATGACAATTCCTCATTTTAATCCGTTTTTTTAAGCTGACGGTAAAAATCCAGAACCGACATCACGCTGACCAATGGGAGGCTCTGATGAGCACAGGCAGCCAATCACAATTAGCCCGAATGACATCGGCTGGGGATATTTACCGTCAATTTAAAAAAAACAAGTATAATGCTGTATGAGCCGCGGCCTGT
Source organism: Macrobrachium rosenbergii (assembly GCF_040412425.1). Taxonomy (NCBI): domain Eukaryota; kingdom Metazoa; phylum Arthropoda; class Malacostraca; order Decapoda; family Palaemonidae; genus Macrobrachium; species Macrobrachium rosenbergii. The sequence goes on along the minus strand of NC_089775.1, from coordinate 1,260,881 downwards.
GATACTTTAACCACGGCCCGGTGGTGGCCTGTCCTAAATCGTTGCCAGGAGCATGATTATGGCTAACTTTAACCTTAAATAAAATAAAAACTACTGAGGCTAGAGGGCTGGAATTTGGTATGTTTGATGATTGGAGGGTGGATGATCAACATACCAGTTTGCAGCCCTCTAGCCTCAGTAGTTTTTGAGATCTGAGGGCGGACAGACAGCATCTATGAGAGAGAGAGAGAGAGAGAGAGAGAGAGAGAGAAACTATTGCTACAGTTGCTGATGCTGCTATCCTACCCCCACCCCCTCACTCCCCCACCTCCCACCCCCACCCCAAAAACAATAATAGCCTTTTGATAAAAAAGAAAAACTTGTAATGGACTAATGTCACTCTGGAGTATATGCCCCATCGTGCAGCGGAATTGCAAGAAACTTGTTGTATATTTCATTGCAACTCCGTTCCACTCGGCGGAGTTTGGCGATAAATACTCCGGGAGGCGCGGGAAAACGTAGCGGTGCCGTACGCACGCACGCACACAGAATGACAGACAGAGACGCGCACACACACACGCACAAACGACAGCTACAGATGAAAGGCGTTTTGTATTTTCGTATCAAGCGTCGTGTAAATACTTGAATGACCCTCAATGATAAACATTTGGAAGACTGTGGTGGTGTTTTCCTGAGTGTCTAAAGACCTGTGGTCTTTACCAAGGATCCAACATAGTCTTTGATTAATATTTCAAGGCTATCTGAGTCTTTGGTAAACATTTCAAGACCTCTGAAGGCTATCTGAGTCTTTGGTAAACATTTCAAGACCTCTGAAGGCTATCTGAGTCTTTGGTAAACATTTCAAGACCTTTGAAGGCTATCTGAGTCTTTGGTAAACATTTCAAGACCTTTAAAGGCTATCTGAGTCTTTGGTAAACATTTCAAGACCTTTGAAGGCTGTCTGAGTCTTTGGTAAACATTTCAAGACCTTTGAAGGCTATCTGAGTCTTTGGTAAACATTTCAAGACCTCTGAAGGCTATCTGAGTTTTGGTAAACATTTCAAGACCTCTGAGTCTTTGAACATTTCAAGACCTTTGAAGCTGTCTGATTGTCATTTCAAGACCAATGAAGTTTTTGACAAAGAAAGTATTGTCTAGTCTTTGCGGACATCAAGACTACACAAAAGCAATCTTTGGTAAATATTCAAGGACTGTAGTCTTTCTGAGACATCCAAAATTATATAGTCTAAAGAATATATATTTTTGATAAACATACAAAGACTATAAATAGTCTTTGTCATTTGGTCTTTGCCCTAAAGACTGCCCAAGCCTAATAAAGAATGTGAATGTGGTCTTTCTCAAGCACCCAGTCTTTGGAATTCATCTAAGAATATAGTCATTAGCAAACATCCAAAGACTACAAGAGTCTTTCATTAAGCACAAAGACTATGGAGTCTTTCTTTCTCTCTCTCAAGACTACCCAAACCTCGATGAACCACCCAGAAGAATCCTTGACAAAAAAAAAAAATAAAAATAAAAAGGAAATTCAAAATCAAAGACTTGAAAGACTCTGCCAAACGTTCAAGACTACACACAGGAATCTTATTCCATCATTCGTCTCTCTGATACATTCCAATTCCTCTCCCACTCTCGCTCTCCACAGTAAAAATTCGCCAACCGCCAATGCACCTTCCATTATATACTAATGGATGAGGTCCTATTTCTGTCTAAAATGTCCCCTTCGGCTGAAATGACGAGGCTCTCTCTCTCTCTCTCTCTCTCTCTCTCTCTCTCTCTCTCTCTCTCTCATTAATTGACCTAGTGTCCTTAAAAATTACGTACGTGGCTGGTAGTAGTCTGTTGCTGTGGGTCGTAGCTGCTTTGTGGAGAGAGAGAGAGAGAGAGAGAGAGAGAGAGAGAGAGAGAGAGAGAGAGAGAGAGAGAGATTCTGTTTAAAAGTACCTCATCATATCAAAATTAAAATCAAGAGAGGCATTGACAGGGTAAAATCTCTCTCTCTCTCTCTCTCTCTCTCTCTCTCTCTCTCTCTCTCTCTCTCTCCTTTCATATGCCAGTTCTCATTTGCCTTTTATTTTTGGGGGGGCAGCTTCTTTGCTCAAATTGTTCCTGACTGAATTCAATTCAGTGTCGAAACAACTGTACATTTGCGACTGAACCAAAATGAATTTTAAACATCACCTTTTTTTGACAAATCCTAAAAATCAACGACACAAGAATTTAACGCAGTTGCTTCGTCACCAAAACCAATCATCATCAAACAAATTGAAACAATCTCAGATTCTAATCAACCAATCAGATTGAAACCGAAGCCTGATTCACAAAAGGTGACAAGGCGGATTATCAATCATAAGTCACACAAACAATTCAGCCGGGGCTTTTAGCTGGATTGGAACTCGTCTAATCCGATTCACGGCTTCGTACGACCTTGTGGGATTGGGTCAAGGAAGATGTTTATATATATATATATATATATATATATATATATATATATATATATATATATATATATATATATATATATATATAAATTCACTGGTTAGGAGAGAGAGAGAATCTTAATACTTGACCAATAATTATTGCTATTTCTCCAAATTGAAATGTTACTTGACCTGAAGATAGGACCCCCGAAATTCGCGTAGGGCCAACTTTGCCAAGGCGTCCGGGGGGGGGGGGAGGGTGGTTGGAGGTGGATAATCTCTCTCTCTCTCTCAATAACTCATTTCCCAGACACCTCACATAACAAGGACAGACACAGAACGAGAGAAAAAAAGTCGAGTTAAAGAGAGAGAGAGAGAGAGAGAGAGAGAGAGAGAGAGAGAGAGAGTGTTAACCTCACAGGATCATAATTTACTTCGACAAGTGCCATTGTTTACAGCCATTGTAGGGACCGTGGCACTATACATCACCTTCCGAATTCCTTTCAGTGGCCCCCATCCCCAAAAGTGCCACGGCCCGCCCCCCCCTTTTTTAGGAATCTGTTCCTTGCTGCTTCTTGCAAGGATTCTTTTCTGAGTCTCATGGACCCTGGCTATATATATATATATATATATATATATATATATATATATATATATATATATATATATATATATATATATATATTTATGAAATATAAGTATGATTCGTTTTCAACTTCTCTGAGATATGTATGTGACTTGTTTCCAACATAATAATAATAATAATAATAATAATAATAATAATAATAATAATAATAATAATAATAATAATAATAATCAGTTCCTACGCGAGAAACAACACTGAATTCAATCAGGCTTAGCACGAGAAACAGTACTTGTTGTCCTACATACTAATTAGCTGCCTATCAGAGATTTGACATTTGGGTGTGACCTTGTTTCCCTCTCTCTCTCTCTCTCTCTCTCTCTCTCTCTCTCTCTCTCTCTCTCTCTCTCTCTCTGTGGAAAATAACAGTTCTGTTATTGTTATCCAGACTTGTTATTCAAATTGACCTACTAATCTGTTCGTGTTTGATAACTTTTGTTTGATGTTTGTTTGTTGGGGAGGGGGGGGGGGGGAGCGGAGGTTCTTTGACTCACAAACAGAGGTATAAAAAGGTTGTGTCTGTTCGTGCGTCAAAGGTGGTTTGAAATGAGGGGTAATTTTTTTTTTTACTTTCTCTCTCTCTCTCTCTCTCTCTCAATATGTTTACATTAATATAATTCATAAAAATGTATACTTGACTCTCTCTCTCTCTCTCTCTCTCTCTCTCTCTCTCTCTCTCTCTCTCTCTCTCTCTCTCTGTGAAACAGCTCCATTGCGCTTAAGTCGTCTTACTCTTCTTCATAAGAGAATTAAGGACTGCTGAGTTCCTTGTGTTTTCCCTGACTTCCCTTGTAAGGATTCGGAGAGAGAGAGAGAGAGAGAGAGAGAGAGAGAGAAGCTGGGGTCTTTCTGCATTCGTGAAAGCAAATGTGTGTCGATTATATATATATATTTTTTCAAATCTAAAAATTTGTTTTCTCATTTGAAATAAAAACCTAAAAAGATGAGATGAGTCTGTGCTAGACATTATCACATTATTCAGGAGTGGGTGTGAGGCCCGCAACCTCATCCCACGCCTAAATATAAGATAAATATTCACTCATCAACGACACAGACGTTGATTTAGTTAATTTAAATGAGTCTGACGCCATTTTTGTGTCAAATATTAAAGTAGACTTTGTTTAAATGTACAACAAAGGGTACTCGTTTATTGCAACCCTTTGTCCTTTCGAAATGAAATGCACTAAATTCTCTCTCTCTCTCTCTCTCTCTCTCTCTCTCTGCTCTTTTAAATTAATTGATGAGAAAGTTAGCCATGATAGCTTTTTCTCTCTTTCTCTCTCTCACTCTCGGACAAATTAGGTCACATTTTTATAATAATCTGTCACTTCTCTAGTGTGTGTGCGTAGAGAGAGAGAGAGAGAGAGAGAGAGAGAGAGAGAGAGAGAGAGAGAGAGAGAGAGAGAGAGAGAGAGAGAGAGAAAAAAATCTCGGGAGAAGTCTTGTAAATACCTCGGTGTCGATAGCACTTTGGCAAAGATTACCCAAAAACACTCACTCACTTTCTAAGCTCTTTTTCTCCTAATTCTTCTTCTTCTTCTGCGTCAAAACACGGTTGGTTAATCTGAGTACTCACTTAGAGGTCTTCCTTGAGAAGATCTGCAGAGATTCCTTGTCCCTCTCTCTCTCTCTCTCTCTCTCTCTCTACTCTTCTCTCTCTCTATAAATATATATATATATATATATATATATATATATATATATATATATATATATATATAGAGAGAGAGAGAGAGAGAGAGAGAGAGAGAGAGAGAGAGAGAGAGAGAGAGAGAGAGAGAGAGAGTTAAAATCACTTCGAAGCCGGGCGACTGAATT
>NC_089775.1:1248503-1251003 GCF_040412425.1 Macrobrachium rosenbergii | reverse complement strand
CTTAAGATTTATTGGGTCCCAGTGGATTTTCCCCCCCATGATTATTTTTGGGGTTGTGGAGGTGGTGTGGGTATGCCCCTCCCACCTCCTCTCTCTCTCTCTCTCTCTCTCTCTCTCTCTCTCTCTCTCTCTCTCTCTCTCTCTCTTTTATTTGTATATTTCGAACAAAAAATGTAACTGAACTGTAGAGAATATCTCTTTTTTTGAAATTGGGAAGAATCTCTCTCTCTCTCTTTCTGTCCCTTTCAATCTCCCTCCCTCAATCTCTCTTTCTCTCCCTCAATCTCTCTTTCTCTCCCTCAATCTCTCTTTCTCTCCCTCAATCTCTCTCTCTAAAACTGATAAAATCAGTTGATGATCCTATTGCAAAGAAAAGGAAGAATGTGACTGCCGTAGGATATAGGATTGGCAGGCTAAAGCAGGGTCCTACGTCTACGTAGGACACCTTTTGGTGAAAGATAGGATCCGGATTTAGGATTCGAATCCTAAATCCTAAATCCAGAGAGTAGGATACCAGTTATGACAGGACCCTGTACTGAGGTCCTTTCCCTCCAAAAAATATCAAATATCCTTCTTCGTAGCCAAAGTATATAATAAGTAGGATACCAGTTATGGTAGGACCCTGGATTAGGGGGTCCCACGCCCCCCCAAATAAGGACTCGAGAGTAGGGCGCGGGAGTTACCCAAAGGACAAGACAGAATCCTTCGTCAGCAGAAATTCCTTGTTTCCCCTTTAGATATTTGGAGGATAACATTAGGGTCCTGATTTCTATTGATTCTTATTGATTCTCGTCGATTCTTTTCCTCGTTCGATGCTCTAATGGCGTGAGATGAAGCCAGGTTCCTTTTTGATTCTAAATGATTCTTTTTCATGCTTGGAGAGACGTCTAGATCATCTTATAGGTCTGTGATTCTTATTGATTCTTTTTCTTGTTTGATGCTCTAACGGCGTGAGATGAAGCCAGATTCTTTTTCTGATTCTAAATGATTCTTGTCTCATGCTTGGAGAGACATCTAGATCATCTTATAGGTCCGTGATTCTTAATGATTCTTTCTCTTGTTTGATGCTCTAATGACGTGAGATGAAACCAGGTTCCTTTTTGATTCTAAATGATTCTTTTCCATGCTTGGAGAAACTTCTAGAATACCTTAAAGACTCGTGATTCTCACTGATTCTCACGAAGTTATTCTTCTTGATCACGAAAAATCAAATCGAGATTCTTAATCTTTTCTAATTCAATGAAGCAAACTAGAATCTCCTTTCAGGTTAATGATAGTTCGTGATTCCTGGTGATTCTTGTTGGGAAAAGATGTGATTCTTAATGATTCTCGTTGAAAAGAATCCTGTACACTATAATACTATTCAAGTATAGAATCACAGTTTTAGTTTTTCAAGTAGATATTTTTGAGAATTAAGTTGTAAAGTCTCTCTCTCTCTCTCTCTCTCTCTCTCTCTCTCTCTCTCTCTCTCTCTATCAAACAAGTCACGCCAATCTACCAGTCTTCCCCCCCTCGTGGGATCGATCCCAGATATCCTGGTGGCACGCCTTGATTTCTATTTGAATAAAACCACCCAGCCGACACCTGTTTAAGGTCTTATCTGGGAAGAGAGAGAGAGAGAGAGAGAGAGAGAGAGAGAGAGAGAGAGAGAGAGAGAGAGAGAGAGAGAGAGAGAGAGAGAGAGAGGGGGGGAGCGTCGCCCCCCTTCCCACCGTCTCGCTGTATATCTTCTAAATTGGGCTGAACACGCAAGATTCCTGGGAGCCTTCGACGGAGAGAGAGAGAGAGAGAGAGAGAGAGAGAGAGAGAGAGAGAGAGAGAGAGAGAGAGAGAGAGAGAGTGTAATTTTTATGGGAAAATGGGCCGGAACGAACATATTGCTTAAATCGACCTCAGGGTCACCCACAGAGAGAGAGAGAGAGAGAGAGAGAGAGAATATTACAAACTAGAGAGAAATTACATTAAACTGAAATCGACTATTTTGATAAAATTCTCTTTTTAGGTATCATACAAATTACACACACACACATTTTATATATATATATATATATATATATATATATATATATATATATATATATATATATACAAATAAATTTTTAAAAAATGGAAAAATATTCTCTGGGAAAATAAATATCGAAAAAGACCTCAGAGAAATTGAAAAAAATCTAAAAATAAAATATTTGTCTTCAGAAAAACAAAAATAAAAATAAGAAAATTTTGCAAACCAATTTCATAACTAGGTGACGCCTAGATAGTACGGTACAGGTACAATACCTGTCAAAGTTGAACGCGTACGGTACAAGGAATGTCGTTACGATCTCACTGGCCCACCCGCCCACCCCCGAAAAAGAATTGACAGATAATTTTTTATATTTTTCTAAGGCGGAACCAAAAATAGAGAGAGAGAGAGAGAGAGAGAGAGAGAGAGAGAGAGAGAGAGAGAGAGAGAACACATATGTTTTTATATATTAAACAATCACTTAATTCAAACCCCACT
>NC_089775.1:1226003-1243503 GCF_040412425.1 Macrobrachium rosenbergii | reverse complement strand
AAGTGTGGAATGAGATAAGTATTATGAATTTATAAAAATAAAATAGACAGAAATAAAATACGGGAAAAATGAGACGAAAATTGCTCACTTGAAGCCTCCATCACCAAATAGGGGGAGGGAGGGTCATGCGGAGTGAAGGGGGGCTCCGCTCCCCTCCTCCTCCACTCCATTCACACCCATTGAAGTCCTTTTGAAAGAGAATTTCTCAGAAATTCCTAATGGTCCCATTATCCCTAGATTATCCTTACAGCTACCCCTCCCCCTTTTCTAGGGGAGAAGAGGTCATCCCCCTACACTGTCCCCTTACCCTTTACCCCTCCCTAGGTCCCCTACCCCCCCCTTAGTCACTTTTAGATCCACGCTTGTTCCAGATTTCAAACTTCCATAACTTTTTCTTCACGCCCCAATGACTTTCCCTTACTTAACTTTCTCTCTCTCTCTCTCTCTCTCTCTCTCTCTCTCTCTCTCTCTCTTCTCTCTCTCTCTCTCTCTCTCTCTACAGTTTTAGCTAGGACTGTCTAGCAATTGTTTTTGAGAAGACAGATTTTTGGCAATTGTTTTTGTGAAGACAATCTCTCTCTCTCTCTCTCTCTCTCTCTCTCTCTCTCTCTCTCTCTCTCTCTCTCTCTCTCTCTCTCCCTACAGTTTTAGCTAAAATTGTTAAGCAATTGTTTTTAGGGAGACAATCTCTCTCTCTCTCTATACATATATTTATAATTTAAATATTTATATATACATATATCTTGTGGGATGAGGCTGCTACCCCCAACCCCTACTCCTAAAGATATTCAAGCAGCTTATGTGCCAATGACGGTACCCCATCCAAGAAGTGACCACTTCAAAAGTATGAACAACATGTTTAATGCTGTTTATCCATATATACTTGTGGTCCAGAGGTTAGCATCTCTAACCTGAGAGAGAGAGAGAGAGAGAGAGAGAGAGAGAGAGAGAGAGATAGAGTAACTTACCCCACTGTTAACTGTTCCTCTCTCTCTCTCTCTCTCTCTCTCTCTCTCTCTCTCTCTCTCTCTCTCTCTCTGTTTACAGCAATGACCTGTTGACACGACTTCCTCTAATCAATACACACTCTCTCTCTCTCTCTCTCTCTCTCTCTCTCTCCATTCATCCATTCACCCCTCTTCATTAACCCATTTTTATCACTATCATCATCATCAACGTCTCTGGAGGAAGAAGAAGAAGAAGAAGAGAGAAGGAGAGAGAGAGAGAGAGAGAGAGAGAGAGAGAGAGAGAGAGAGAGAGAGAGAGAGAGAGAGAGAGAATAACTAAAAAAAGCATACTTTCACAACACCAAATTTTGAAGACAACACCATAATAATAATAATAATAATAATAATAATAATAATAATAAAAATAAATAATAAAAATAAAAAATAATAATAATGATAATAATAACTTGAAATAATAATAAAACAATAAAATAAAATAATAATAATAATAATAATAATAATAATAATAATAATAATAAAATAATAATAATAAAATAATAATAATAAAATAATAATAAAAAATAATAATAACAATCCCCACTGAATAAAAATGTATAACACACAGAAATAAATACTGAGAAAAGAGCGGAACAGAAAAACAACGACATTCCCGAGACCCAATTCCTTTGTTTCTCAAAACAGGCGAGAAGAAAGAGGGGGGGAAAAACAACATCCCATCATCTCGGGGAGCTGAACAACACGTGGGAAACAACAACACCAACATTGAAACTAGAAGTAGCTATCATCACGTTGCTTATTCTCTCTCTCTCTCTCTCTCTGTAATTCTGGACAGAATGAAAACATTTCTTGGAATGTGAGAGAGAGAGAGAGAGAGAGAGAGAGAGAGAGAGAGAGAGAGAGAGAGAGAGAGAGAGAGAGTCTTTCTCACCCCAAGAACAATGAGATAAGACATTGTAACCTTATGACCCACTAAATTTATTATCAGTGCATGCAATCGGATCACGTGACTCGAGACAACGGTACTAATTTGAGGGAAAGATGCATATCTCTCTCTCTCTCTCTCTCTCTCTCTCTCTCTCTCTCTCTCTCTCTCGCGACAATCAAAGCAGGTCAATAGTGATTCATATTTCTTTTATTTGGCTTTTATCTCTCGATCTGAATGACATGGCGGATACTCTCTCTCTCTCTCTCTCTCTCTCTCTCTCTCTCTCTCTCTTCTCTCACTTTCAATTTTTGTACTACTAAGAAACATGGTATCATTCACCAGTTTTCAAAAATAATTTTTTCTGTTTGGTATTCAGGAACGTTCTTACTAAAAATGAGAGAGAGAGAGAGAGAGAGAGAGAGAGAGAGAGAGAGAGAGAGAGAGAGAGAGAGAGAGCGTTGTCATGTTTTTCTAAACAAAGAGCGATAGATAGGAAAGGAGTTAATTTTTATTTATTTTCTATTTCAATTTTGTTTTTCACGTTTTCAAAAATAATTTTTTATTATGAATTTTCTAAACATTTCTGAACCAGATTCTTTATTTTCTATTTGTGTGTCATTATAAATCTTATACTAATATTCTCTCTCTCTCTCTCTCTCTCTCTCTCTCTCTCTCTCTCTCTCTCTCTCTCTCTCTCTCTCTCTCCCGTGTTAATTTTGCTTCGAATATATATATATACTTCACCTGAACCATTATTCCTGTTTTAATCAATTCTCTTTATCAGTTCCCTGGTGGGGAAGATGATGAAGAAGAGAAGTGGCTGATTGGAGAGAGAGAGAGAGAGAGAGAGAGAGAGAGAGAGAGAGAGAGAGAGAGAGAGAGAGAGAGAGAGAGAGAGAGATATTGGATATCAGTATAAAATTTTCAGAAACACAAAAATCTTGATAAAAATTTTTTTTTTTAAATTGACCAACAAAATTGAGAGAGAGAGAGAGAGAGAGAGAGAGAGAGAGAGAGAGAGAGAGAGAGAGAGAGAGAGAGAGAGAGAGAGAGAGAGAGAATATCAGTATAAGATTTACAGACACACAATTAGAAAATAAAAAATCTGGTTCAAAAATGTTTAGAAAAATCATGATAAAAAATGATTTTTGAAAACATGACCAACAAAATTGAGAGAGAGAGAGAGAGAGAGAGAGAGAGAGAGAGAGAGAGAGAGAGAGAGAGAGAGAGAGAGAGAGAGACTGTCAAACACTGTCCATCAACTGAACCCGGATATAAGGAATCACTTGTCAAAACGAAGTAAATCTTGATTTGACGGAACAGAAACAGATATATACACAACACTTCAAAATCATTCTTCCCTATTCGCAATTTATAAATGTTATAAATGACATCAAATACAGACATGGATTTAAAGGATTTATCTCTTAAATATCCGGATTTCTTGTGAAAGGGGAGGATTTCACATCAGTCCTGACTGACACACAATAGTTTGTGACAAAGATATATATATTGGGGGATTAGAATATTAAGGGTGATTTTTTTGAATATTTAAAAAAGGGATTTACATTGTAATGTAGGGGATTTATATATATAATATATATATATATATTATATATATATCAAAAACAATAAAAAAAAAATGATAAACAATGCCATGGAAATTCATTGTTTTTTTATTATTTGAAACATCAGATCCTGATTGCTTCTAAAAAATTGGAAAAAAAGAAAAAAAAAAGTCCCGTGGGAATTAATGCGACTTGCGAAGGAAAAACTTTTTTCCCCCGGGAGGAAAAATATTGAGAATTGCTTTCTTTATTCAAAGCTTGGCAATCAAGCATTAATGGGACTTCAAGAAGAGAGAGAGAGAGAGAGAGAGAGAGAGAGAGAGAGAGAGAGAGAGAGAGAGAGAGAGAGAGTTGCTGAAGATTTGGTTGCAATAACTAAATGAGAATGAGAGAGAGAGAGAGAGTGTAGAGTGATAATTGTTGAAGGTTTGTGGTAACCAATAGAGAGAGAGAGAGAGAGAGAGAGAGAGAGAGAGAGAGAGAGAGAGAGAGAGAGAGAGAGAGCCAGTAGGGGACTGGGAGGTGGGGTGTTGAGGGGAACGGGAGGGTGGGGGGGTATTTGGCCCCCCCCAAAAAACCGCCCACCAAAGAAAGAACCTGAACCCATGTTTTGACAAGAGAATCCCAGTGTTTGATGACGAGAAGAAGGGGGAGGGGGAGGGAGGGAGAGGGGGAGGGTGGGGGACCAACCACATCTAAGTGGACCTATCTATCAAGGCTGGACATCGTCACGCCCACAGTCACGCCCACACAGCCCACCCGAGTCACGCCCATGGGATCATCAAGATTGTTGAAGACTCCTTATCAATGTTTTCCTAATTTTTTTTTCGTGAGAGAGAGAGAGAGAGAGAGAGAGAGAGAGAGAGAGAGAGAGAGAGAGAGAGAGAGAGAGAGAGAGAGAGAGAGTTCTCAGAAACACACAGGATTTCAAGAGGAGTTGGACAGTTCCTCGTAAATCCCCTTCTTCGAGTTCTCTCGGGTACTACTGGGGATTGCAGGAGATTTCCAGGATTGATGGCTTTAATCCTGCAATATGAGAGAGAGAGAGAGAGAGAGAGAGAGAGAGAGAGAGGTTTTGGGCCAATCATGTTCAATACCACTACTGTGTTTTGAATAATGTATCTGGTGGACACACGACTATGCTGGGTCCCAAAACACGGACTAAAATAGGTCATAGGGCTTGCAACCTCATCCCAAAAGACTAGAGTCACCTCAATTATAGGGAAAATGCATATATTAACTAAAAATAAATTATTGCATGAAACCCCATGATATGTAGAGCAATTATTTCATTCATTCCTATCTAATTTCACTCTCAAAATAGAAAGGGGCATCGACCCCCTTTCATAAATATATTCATGTTGGTCGCCCCCGTGAATAAATGTATGAATTTTTAATCTGAATATTTTGAGGTTTTTTAACCAATTTTTTTTTCTCAGCCCAAAAAACAAAATTGAAATTTTTCTTGAATCAAATAACATAATTTCTCCCAATTTCTGTAACTTCATATTGCCAAAATTGATGGTACCTTGTCTCTCCCGCTTACAAAGGGGCTTACGCCCCCTCCATAAAAAGTCCCCTTTCTTTTTCCTGTTACAAATGGGGCTACGCTCCCTTAAAAAAGCATAAAAAATTTTCCTTAAGTGAATTACTTCAATTTCTTCCAATTCCTGTAATTTCATATTACCAAAATTGTCAGTCCCATGTCTTCCCACCCTTATAAAGGGGTCTACACCCCCATAAAAAAGTCCTCCTTTTTTCCCCTTTACAAAGGGGGCTGCGTTCCCCTTAAAAAGCATAAAAAAGTTCCTTGATTGAATTACTTCAATTTCTTCCAATTTCTGTAACTTTACATTACCAAAATTGATATACCCATGTCTTCCCCCCTTACAAAGGGGTCAATGCCCCCTAAAAACATTCCCACTTCCTTCTCCCCCTTACAAAGGGGTCTGTTCCCCCCTTAAAAAGTATAAAAAATTTCTTCCAATTTTTGCAACTTCATATTACCAAAATTGACAGTCCCATGTCTTCACCCCCTTACAAAGGGGTCCACGCCCCCTACAAAAACATTCCCACTTCTTTCTCCCCCGCACAAAGGGGTCAACGCCCCCCCTTCAAAAAAAACATAAAATCTTGACCGACTACACTATATGAATTCCATCTCAGTCCAGCCTCATCTCCAATTCCGACTCAGTCCAGAAACATGGAATAAATTGGAATGGTTCTGGAATGATTCCAGTGGGAATCTCTTACAGGGCCGATGTGCTTTCTAAACACCACAAGACAACCTTCCATAAATATTCTTTGTGTCTGATTCCAGTTCCTATAAATATTCTTAATGTGTCTGATTCCTCTACATTCCTATAAATATTCTTAATATGTCTGGGAACAGAATTTCCTAAAAATGATTCTTTCACTTCCAATTTCTTTTCTTCAAACTTTGCCTCTGTGTTCCCCTCAATCTCGCCTTGTTTGTTTACAGATTCATTCGCACTCTGGTTCTCTCTCCTTTCTTCTGTTCTCCCCCCCTTCACCTTCTCTCCTCTCATTTATTCTTCTTTCTTTAATTCCCTCTTTCGTTTCCTAGAATTCGTCCCCTCGTCACCCTCAACCTTTTCCCTTCTACCCTCCTCCTCAACCTCCTCTCACCCCTACCCCTCACAATACCTCCCCCTCACTTCTCCTCACACCTGCACCTCCCACTAACCTCCCCAACCCCTCACCTTGTGTATCTGTGTCTGATTTCCAGCCTCAACCTCTCCACTTTTAGTCGAGGGCACAGAACTGCCTTCTCCTCAACCTCCTCTCACCTCTACCCCCTCACAATACCTCCCCCTCACTTCCCCTCACACCTGCGCCTCCCACCACTCACCCTCCGCATCCACGTCCCCTTTCCACCCTCAACCTTTCCACTTTTACTCGAGGGGACGGAGCTGCAAGGGCCCAGTCCATTCATCATAGTTGGATTTGCCTAACTTTTTAGGGAGGGGGGGGGCTAAAGGGGGGCGGTCAGATTATTGATTGCCTGGGGGCTTCAACGTGTCAATTAGGGTCATTCGTCTTGCTCTGGGCTGTCTTTTTGTCCTGTCGTTTTCACTTTTGCTTTATTTTCTCTCTCTCTCTCTTTTTTATTTTTTTTTGTTTTTTTTTTTTTTTTTTTGGAGCGAGGGTTGTGTGGGCACTTTTGGCTTGCAAGTGTTTGTCCAGGGTCGTCCCACAGGTTGGTTTTGTTTCTCTCTCTCTTTCTCTCTCTCTCTCTCTCTCTCTCTCTCTCTCTCTCTCTCTCTCTCTCTCTCTTCATATACCCTTCCCTTCTTGTAACCTATAAACAGATACACTCTACATACATTTGTATGAGTGTACTGTAATACAAAGTATACTATACACAATTAGTCCTCGTGTATAGACAAAATACACAGGATCGATCCGCGGTCGAAGGCAGAGCCATCTGTCGACTCTAGACGCGAATTAGGAAAGTGGAGGTCAAGACTACCATACTGGAGTTACGACTCAACAAGGAAAGTGTATATTGCACAAACACATTTATATACATATATAGAAATTTTTAAAACCAGTTAGGTTGGAGTTTATTGTTATTCAGGCCTATTAAATATTAAATCATAAAAATAACTTCATATATAAATTGTTAAAACTATATTAAGAACTCACCTTCTAATGCTCCCAGGAAGTATATTGGAAATCTTGAATTGAATACAAATCATTCCTTTACACATTTAGAACACAGATACATAAAATATACAGGTATACATACACATGTGTATAATAAACGTATACATAAAGAAACACACACACATTATATATATACAAAAATACACAGATATACATATAATAAAAATACAATATGCAGTTGGTCTTTGAGGTAAATTAATAATAATAATAATAATAATAATAATAATAATAATAATAATCATAATCATCATCATCATCATCACAGGAAATAAATGTCTAATCAATACACATCAAATACAAAGATTTGATCTGACAATACACATTACCTTATATAATAAACAGTGAGAGAGAGAGAGAGAGAGAGAGAGAGAGAGAGAGAGAGAGAGAGAGAGAGAGAGAGAGAGAGAGAGAGGGCCTAATTGGGGCCTCTGATAGTGTGGGAAGACTATTTGGTGTCATTAGTACGGATCACTACAATAAAAATACGCAGTTGGGAGTCATAAAGAGAGAGAGAGAGAGAGAGAGAGAGAGAGAGAGAGAGAGAGAGAGAGAGAGAGAGAGAGAGAAATTTCAAACTGAGGAAGGAGAGGGAGATAGATTATAAGAAAATTAAATCAAACACCAACTTGTGAATAAATGTTTGTGAGAGAGAGAGAGAGAGAGAGAGAGAGAGAGAGAGAGAGAGAGAGAGAGAGAGAGAGAGAGAGAGAGAGAGAGGTCCTTACCTAATCACAGCCGCATATACTTAAAACACTCTGGTGTATCTTACCTAGAAAAGAAAAAAACACGAAAATGAATATTATTATGAAGAAAAATCTTTAAAATATATATATATATATATATATATATATATATATATATATATATATATATATATATATATATATATATAAAAATAGACATAAATATATTTAAAAATATAAATATACTAAAAGAGAAAAAACTCTTAAATGGTAATTTATAAAAAAATATAATTTATTCTTTATTATTACATTAAAACAATCAAAATATTATTTCCACATATCTCAAGATGTATATATATTGCCATGAAGTATAAAATCACTGAACTTTCTTTCTCCTGGGCTAAAGAAAGTGAGAAAGTGAGAAAATAAAGATAGAGAGAAGAGAGAGAGAGTCTTTCTCCAAGGTTAAAGAAAGTGAGAAAGTGAGAAAATAAAGATAGAGAGAAGAGGGAGAATAAGAGGAATTTCATACAACCAGGCGTCTTTCTCTAGGGTTAAAGAAAGTGAGAAAGTGAGAAAATAAAGATAGAAGAAGAGAGAGAGAGAGAGAGAGAGAGAGAGAGAGAGAGAGAGAATCTTTCTCTAAGGTTAAAGAAAGTGAGAAAGTGAGAAAATAAAGATAGAGAAAAAAAATAATTCATACAAACAGGCGTGGCTACCCCTAGCATAAGCACTGCGCATGCTCCAACTCTACTAAAAATAATACAAAATAATAATAATAATAATAATAAATAATAATTATATCTAGAATTATACAGGTTGGTAATTATCAAATGCAGATCATATTAGTAGATGATTATAATTATATATATATATATATATAATAATTTCCAGTCAGTAGATTATCTGGGAGAATAATAATAATAATAATAATAATAATAATAATAATAATAATAATAATAATAATAAAGTTTTCACTGAAGAGTAATTATATAAATCAATTCATTTATGCAAATGGCCCACCCCCCAATGTAAGGGAGGGAGGGGGTTAAAGGGGGAGGTAAATCCCCCCTCCCCTCACATAAAAGGAGAGAGAGAGAGAGAGAGAGAGAGAGAGAGAGAGAGAGAGAGAGAGAGAGAGAGAGAGAGGGGGTGGGAATGAAATGCTTATTTCTTATGGAGGAATTATACAAATTTCCGCCCACCATGGCGATATATATGACCTCGGTTAATGCGACGCCGTTCCCTCTGTGATGGTGGGGCTGTGCGAACGCGCGCGCGGGTGTACATAACCTCTCTCTCTCTCTCTCTTGCTTGTATAGAATTGCTGTGTTTTGGGATTAACACTCTCTCTCTCTCGTTTACACAAATCACTATCTTTTAGAATAAAGACTCTCTCTCTCTCACTTGTATATAACTGCTGTCTTTTGGAATGAACTCTCTCTCTCTCTCTCTCTCTCTTTCGTGTACATAACCACTGTCTTTTGGAATTAACACACTCACTCACTCACTCACTCTCTCTCTCTCATTTAAGAAACCAATAAGATATTACCCTGAGGCCAAAAAAAAAAAAAAAAAAAAAACCCATTTCAATTAAATCTTCAATTATGGAAATATTTGGTGTTTACCGAAACCCGAATCACTCGACCCTTCCCCCGGCCCCCCAGGGGGTTAAATAAAAACCCCTTTTCTCCTCGTCCTCCGAAGCGAAAGGAGGCGGAAGGAAATATGATGATAAAGGGAGGAAACAGGAGAGAGGATAAAAAGAGGAAGTAATGCAATAGAGGCGATTAACATCACAGAGAAGGAGGAATTACTAGAAAAATAACATAAAAGGTCAAATGGATTTGATGAGAGAGAGAGAGAGAGAGAGAGAGAGAGAGAGAGAGAGAGAGAGAGAGAGAGAGAGAGAGAGAGAGAGGCCCCAATATACACACGAATCACGAGAGGAAGTTTAAATTAATAATAATAATAATAATAATAATAATAATAATAATAATAATAATTGAGCATTTTAAAATAATATATACCTAATTAAGGAATTATCCACAATGCGAAATTACCCACAAATAATTCTCCACGACTGAATGAAATAAAAAACTAATAACGGCTAAAGTAAAAATAAAATAAATAAAAAAACAAAAACAAATAAAAACCGAATAACGAAAAAACTACCAAAGAAAAACTACGACTCAAAAGCTTCTTACTGCAGTTTTTTTGCTTTAGCAAAATTTGGCAAAAAACACAAAAGGAACCTGTAAGAAAATTAAAGAAAATAAAGGAAAATACAAGAGAATTAAAGAAAATAAGAAAAAACATAAAAAAACCTCCACTATTGTTTCTCATGGCAAAAATTTCTCAAAGTCCAAAGACCAATTTTTTAATATTTTTTGTTTATTGAAGTTTTTTTCTGATTCAGATATTTTAATTTTCTTGTTTGTAGAGAGAGAGAGAGAGAGAGAGAGAGAGAGAGAGAGAGAGAGAGAGAGAGAGAGAGAGAGAGAGAAGGCAAAAGATCAAAGCAAAAAAAAAAACACAAATAAAAAACTCGAAAAAAACACAAGAGTTTAAAAGGCATGTATTGGAAATCTTTACAGGAACATATTTTTTAAAACATGTTTCAACCGTGTTTCAACTAAAGGCTGGGCTGTTTCAGGAGAGAGAGAGAGAGAGAGAGAGAGAGAGAGAGAGAGAGAGAGAGAGAGAGAGAGAGAGATGTATATACGAAGAAAAACCAACATTTGACCCGTTTGGTGTAAAAGTGGGTGAAAGATAAATTGCCTTCAATATCCATTGCTGTTTATTTAATATTCAGAAATTCCTCAGATGAAAAATAGGACTTTTTCAAAATAATAATATCAATTTTATTCTTCTTCTTCTAATAATAATAATAATAATAATAATAATAATAATAATAATAATAATAATAATAATAATAATAATAATAATAATAATAATTCATCTTTTCTCTCAGGGGCTAAAGATATCTCATCTCTTGGGAGATTTCGACATACCACCACTACTTTAAAATATTACATGTGTGGTGGAGGTGTGGGATGGGTATGGGTATGAGGGTATGGGTATGGGTATGGGCATGGGATGGGGGAAGTACTGGGCATGGGAAATGCTCCTGAAACCTACTTCCATTAAGATACTCTCCAACATTCTCTTTCATCAATGGGAGAATGGGAAATGCTCCTGAAACCTACTTCCATTAAGATACTCTCCAACATTCTCTTTCATCAATGGGAGAATGTTTTGCTAATCACACTACATCTCCAACACAATGCTTCTACAGTTCGTGCTCCACCATTCTTCTCCAACACTCTCTCTCCACTTCTCCAACACTCTCTCTCTCACACCCTTCTCCATCATTTCAGCCAATATTCTCACCCCCTTCTACATCATTTCATCATGATCTCTCTCTCTCTCTCTCTCTCTCATCACCTTGCCTATTCTCGTCGACTAAGGCTTAAAATTTTCAGATTCTCAAATTCTCAGAATATAAGATTCTCAAATTCTCAATTCTAAAATTTTCAGAATCTCAAATTCTCAAAATATAAGATCACCCAAACTCTCAGATCCCTAAATTCTAAACCTTTCAGATTCCCAATTTCCCAATTCTCAGATTCCAAAATTCTCAAATTCTCAGATTCCCTAATTCTCAAATTTTCAGATTCTCAAATTCTAACATTCCAACATTCTCAAATTCCTAAATCTCAGACTCTCAAATTCCTAAATTCTCAGATTCCTAAATCTCGGATTCTCAACTTCTCAAATCTCAAAATATAAGATTCTCAAACTCTCAAACCCCCACATTCTCAAACTCTCAGTTCCTCATCTCCACATACGCATCTTCGCTCTAATCTCACCCAAAGCTCTATAATACGAAACCGCCTTTATAGAGCCCCAGCCTTTATACAGAGTCATACGAGGAACAATAGAGGGAGGCGTTGGGGAAAAAATATATATATAAAAAAGTAAAAAAAATCTATATATAAAAAATCTACAAAAAAAAAACTCATTACATTAAGAGGAAGTCACTATATGCTCTCATTATTGTCACAATCCTCTTGACAGCTCACTCTCTCTCTCTCTCTCTTACACTCTGTGGAATGAAGCTGACAGGCAAATGCCGTTTCCCCTCCGTGGGATTGTACCCTGGATTCTTGCTATGAGAGAAGGGGGGTTGAACCACTGGGACGTGGATGTAATTATAAATATATATATATATATATATATATATATATATATATATATATATATATATATATATATATATATAGAGAGAGAGAGAGAGAGAGAGAGAGAGAGAGAGAGAGAGAGAGAGAGAGAGAGAGAGAGAGTTGTAATTAACTTAATTCTCATCGGTGGAGAGAGAGAGATGTTTTCAAGCTGTAACTATTATTGCTAAAGATAGCAAAGATAGATGTATACAATGAGAGAGAGAGAGAGAGAGAGAGAGAGAGAGAGAGAGAGAGAGAGAGAGAGAGAGAGAGAGAGAGAGAGTGTACCCAAAAATCCCATTTACCTGAATGCAGTAATGGTAAAAAAATAAAAATATTTCTTGTCAAAAGAAAACACATTTTGATTCCCAAATTTTTCATTCCCAAAAGTTTTGATTCCCTAAATTTTTTGGGGGGAAGGAAAAGAACTTTCTATTTTTTTCATTTTCCCCAGCTAAACCCCCAGCAACACCCCTCCCCCCAAAAAAACACCCCCTTCCACATACACAATTTTTGATACCCATTTTTGTTCTACCCCCAAAAAACAGCTAATTAATCCTTTTACATCAGATATTTACACATTGCTATGTTTTAGCCCGGGGAGGGGGAGGGAGAGAGAGAGGGGGAGAGGGAAAGGGGGAGGGGGAAAGAAGGGGAAGGAGGTCTCTGCTAAAAAAAAAAAATCCCACTTTATAAGGTCAAGTTGACATTAACAAAAATCAGTGCCACCTAAGTGGCAACACTGGTCCTCAGATCAGCTGTGGAATCTGGAATCAATTTAGAGTCTCTCTCTCTCTCTCTCTCTCTCTCTCTCTCTCTCTCTCTCTCTCTCTCTCTCTCTCTCTATTTATTATTTCTCTCTATTCTAACTCTCTCTCTCTCTCCTCACCAGTTAAGGTACATAATTCACATCTTAGGTCAACAGAGGTCAACTGGATTTTAGAGAGAGAGAGAGAGAGAGAGAGAGAGAGAGAGAGAGAGAGAGAGAGAGAGAATTCAAACATTTTCATAATCTCTTCCACCCTCCCAACGACAAAGATAATATTATTGCATTTGCTAGACACAGAGAGAGAGAGAGAGAGAGAGAGAGAGAGAGAGAGAGAGAGAGAGAGAGAGAGAGAGAGAGAGTCCGGAGGTACTTGTGGTGATTCAGTGGTTCCGTATCGAGAAGTGGAAGGGAGGGGAAGGGGGGAAGGGGGGGAAGACGACGACGGAGGGCGGAAGCCAGAGACGAAGACTCCGTGGTTATTGATGGTGGTGACCGGACGTCTTAAGAGAGAGAGAAAGAGGAAGAGGAAGGGGGAAGAAGAAGAAGAAGGAGAAGAAAGGGGTATTGATACCCCCCTCTCCCCCTGAAGGAAAATTGAAGGGGGCACAGCCCCCTCTCCCCCTTTTATTGGTGCGCGAAACGAAATCCACAAACCACAAACGCTGCGATTATTATCTGACCCTCAGGGAATTTTTCAAAGACTTGAGTTGAAATATAAAGGGGAGGGGGAGGGGAGAAAGGGGGGAGGGGAGAAAGGGGGAGGGGGGATTTAAGGGGGAGGGGGAAGACGTCCCACGCCGGGATTCAGACTTATAAGAACTTTGAAAATAGGACACAATTCCCTCAGTAATTTCATCCCAAATTTAAATAACTATTATTATTATTACTTTCTTGAGAGAGAGAGAGAGAGAGAGAGAGAGAGAGAGAGAGAGAGAGAGAGAGAGAGAGAGACTTACATCACACGCCTTCATTACTAGACCCTGGAATTAAGACGGGGTTCATCTTAAAACACTTCAGATGAATAACCTATTCATTTTTCCTAACCATCTCAATTACGTCCCACAGAAATTAACCTCATCAGTTTTGAAGGAAGGGAGAGAGAGAGAGAGAGAGAGAGAGAGAGAGAGAGAAAGAGAG
Source organism: Macrobrachium rosenbergii (assembly GCF_040412425.1). Classification (NCBI taxonomy): domain Eukaryota; kingdom Metazoa; phylum Arthropoda; class Malacostraca; order Decapoda; family Palaemonidae; genus Macrobrachium; species Macrobrachium rosenbergii. The sequence continues at coordinate 1,229,537 of NC_089775.1, read as the reverse complement.
AGAGAGAGAGAGAGAGAGAGAGATTTATATATATATATATATATATATATATATATATATATATATATATATATATATATATATATATATATATATATATATATATATAGGCTTCTATTCATAATATTTATATATAATTCTAATTCCCAAGAATTCCTGACTTCCAAAACAGGATTAGAAAAAAATTCCAACTGGGAATTTTTTAAGAAACTCTGGAATACCGGAATTAATCTCCAGCTGGGAATTCCAAGACATTTTAAAAATACTTGGTAAGTCTTAATTCTGGAATTTTCTAACCAGCAGATTATGCTGAGAATTATTTTTTATATTCCCAAATTAGCAGAATTTCTCAGAATTCCCACAGAAGTGAAATCCAGAATGCAAAATGCTCTAATTCCCATATGGGAATTTCCCAAGAATTCTCTCTCTCTCTAAGTGACCAAATTGTCTTCTCTCCCTTCAATGTTTTCCACCTCATTTAATATTTCTAATCTCTCTCTCTCTCTCTCTCTCTCTCTCTCTCTCTCTCTCTCTCTCTCAAGCATCAAGACGAAAGCCATTCCACAGCGGCGCTGATGCTTCAAACTAGAGACTTTGGAATCAGCTGCATTCCCAGGAATCACTTCCGGAAGAGAGAGAGAGAGAGAGAGAGAGAGAGAGAGAGAGAGAGAGAGAGAGAGAGAGAGAAAGGCAATTTTGCGTTTTGTCTTCAATATAAAAAAACTAATGTTTAAAAATATTGATAAAAAAATTATTTTGACAAAAAAATTCGTCAAAAATTATTTCAACAAAAAAATTGGTAAAAAAAATTTTGACAAAAAAATTTTTGTCAAAAAATTATTTAAAAAAAAATTTTTTTTGTCAAAAATTATTTCGACAAAAAAAATTTGGTAAAAATATTTCGACAAAAAAAATTTATAAAAAAATGAGTTCGACAAAAAAATTTATAAAAAAAATTATTTCGACAAAAAAACGGGTAAAAAATTATTTTAAAAAATTTGGTAAAATAAATTATTTTGACAAAAAATTATTTCGGCAAAAAAATTTGGTAAAAAACTGTGGTTAAACTGAAGGACATTTAAAAAACATTTTAGTTAATAACTGAAATTAATCCTAAAATAAATATATTTACCCTGTAGTTAATAACTAAATTTCCCCTACAGTTAATATAATAACTAAATTTCCCATATAGTTAATAAAAAAAATTTCCCCTGTAATTAACAAATAAATGTGTTAATAACATCAAAATATATTTGCCATAAAATATCAAAATCTCGCTTAACACACCAACACAACTTTATACATTTACCACTCAAGTTATCAACCCGCACCTAACACAACCACATTTGCCGAGTGTTAATAACTCCGGGGTAATATTTCAGAGACAAAAATGGCTCCGGAGTAAAGCCACGGCCATAAAAATGTCTCTAAAGTAAAGAAAAAAATAAAATAAAATGTGTCAGATGCCAAGCAGAACATAATAGGCAAGAGATTTCTTAAAATACACTAAGCCTTTTAGTGGAACGATCCATTAAAGTCCAATGTATTAGAGAGAGAGAGAGAGAGAGAGAGAGAGAGAGAGAGAGAGAGAGAGAGAGAGAGAGAGAGAGAGAGAGAGCTGGTCCCAAAGGAAGGGTGCCTCTCCCGAGGCTTCGAGGAACATTCTCCTTAAAAGGGTGTTCGCTTTTGTTTTATTTGCGACTCCGAAGGATATCCTTGCAGGATATTTGGTTCTTTTTTTGATCCTGCTCCATCCTCCTCCTCCTCCTCCCTCCTCCTCCTCCTCCTCCTCCTCCTCCTCTTCCCCTACCCCTCCCCAAATTCTGTCATTACCATTGATCTATCTTTTTTATCTATTCCTCCTACTATAAACCCCTCCCCCCATCCTCATTCTGTACCTCAACCCATCCCTCCTCCTCGAAACACCTACCCCTTTTCTTCCTCAACCTCCTGCTTCTCCTACCTCCTCCTCAAAGTATCCTTCCTACGTCTTTCACCTCAAACAATTCTGAAACATATTCCTCAACCTTTCAAACCCCATTCCACTAAGGGGATATCTACCTCCTCCTACACCCTCCCTCTCCCTCTTTCTTCCTCCTCCTCCTCCCTTCCCCAGCATCTTTCCCCCTCCCCAGACCAAACGCATCTCAAAGCAATTGCCTTTTTCCTCCCCAGCTGAGAAAGAAAGTAGATTGTTCCACAGAGCGTCTTCTCCTCATTTGAATTATGCTGTCTTGGGGGGCCTTGGTGGATCTAGTTTCAATTTTCTGCTTTTGAGTTTTATTTTATTTTTTTTTTTTTTTGGATTGTGGTCTTTGATCATGCTTTGAGATCAGGTGTCTCTCTCTCTCTCTCTCTCTCTCTCTCTCTCTCTCTCTCTCTCTCTCTCTCTCTCTCTCTGGCCATTTGAACTTTTTCAGGGGAATTTTCATGTGTACTTTATTTCTCTCTCTCTCTCTCTATATCACTCCATCCCTTGTAACCATTTGAACTTTTGCAAGGGGATTTTTTTGTTCAGATGTGTACCTTTCTCTCTCTCTCTCTCTCTCTCTCTCTCTCTCTCTCTCTCTCATTACCATTTCAACTTTGCAAGGCAATACTGAATTTAGATATTTACCCACTCTCTCTCTCTCTTATAACTATTTCAACTTTGCAAGGCAGCTTTGACTTCATCTCTCTCTCTCTCTCTCTCTCTCTCTCTCTCTCTCTCTCTCTCTCTCTCTCTCCCCTTCAACAACTGGGGTACAAGTTCCGGCTGACAGGTATACTTCAAAGTTCAAATCCTTGTTCCAGACTCACAGGGTTAATTCCCTGGGTGACCTTTTTGGGAAACTAATATTGTTGGAACAGACGCAGAATTCAAGTTATTATTATTATTATTATTATTATTATTATTATTATTATTATTATTATTATTATTTCTCTTGTAGGTCGCAATCTCTTTGTGCCGTTTAATAAAATGACGTCATTATTTTCAAAACAAAAAGGTCAAAAATATTCTCTTTCAAAATAGGTCACCCCTTTCCAAAAAAAAAAAAAGCCCTTTAAATGAATTAGGTCAAAGGTCGGGTCAACATGAAGTCCCCACACAACTTTAAAGCCAAGAAGACAAACCAATCTCTCTCTCTCTCTCTCTCTCTCTCTCTCTCTCTCTCTCCCAAAACACCTGATTAAATATCTAGGCGACAAGGTCTGGCGCAAATGGGGAATATCATTGCCAGGTAACAAAATGTTGGGCTAAACGAGGACTATGAACACTCGACGCTTCTGTAGGTTAATGTTACAGAGGTCATTCGAGGTCATCTGAGTGGTGGGGGTGGGAAATACGCTTTAATCTCTCTCTCTCTCTCTCTTGGTGTTTTCTTCTCTAGAACCACCCTCTTTTAGAGTAAGAAAAAATATATTTATATATATCTAATATTTTATAAACTTTCAAGGCCTATTGGAGGATGGGGACAGCCAGCCCTTGAAAGCATTTTTTAACTTATATGAATCAAATTTCTGTTAGATACCATCATCCTGTTCAAATGAAGT